>NW_005842038.1:72165-93952 GCF_000455745.1 Alligator sinensis | reverse complement strand
CAAGCTGTGTGTCCACCAGGATCTGAAAAGAATCCACAAGGCCCTTTTTACATTTGCGATGAAAGTTTGAGCAGGGCATTTAGGACATATCACCACCTGATTTCCAGTTTCTTGGGCTAAGTGTGAAACCACGCACTGCAACTAAGCAAACTTGACTCTTAATTGAATATGGGATCATGTGACCTGCCTAGTGGAAGTCAGCATGAGGTTTTGGTATGTGCTGTGAAGTGCACCATTATCCAAAATAAACAGCTGTCTCCATTAGGGGTGGAGAAAGGGGACTGATAACAAGCCTGCTCTCGCTATGATAATAAACACCTATTGACTTTGCAGGTAATAATTCAGAAAAAAAGCTAGACAGATTCTCACTATTCTCCCTGCACATGTTTAGTAGTGACAATTGAAGATTAGTTCCTGCTCTGAATTATTGCTAATTGAATCCTGCTCTGCATGTTTGTTTCTAGCCTTATCTGACCCTTCGTGATTATCTGAAACTCAGTAAATGTTTCCATGCTCATTCCCGAGATCCTGTTCCATTAACTTTGTTGATATTTTATGAGCCATATTCAAGGCAAAAAACATCATTGATTTGACCCCAGACATCGTTTGAGTCTGTTTCTAGGGAGACTAAGGCTCAGATCCTAGTCGACTGACTACATGTCTAAGGGCTTAGCTGTCTCTTGCCCTAAAACTAGCTCAGGAGACCAGTCCCTTTCCACCCAAATCCCCTCTTCTTTCACTGAGCAGCCTTGTACACCTCCAGCAGGGGATCATGGTCTCCCTTGCAGAATGTCAAGGCTCTCCCTTTATGACAATGGATAGCTTTATGCATCTCCACAACTGCCTAGGGAGGTGTGTAGCTTTCTTTTCTGTAAGTGGGTTCTGAGCTGGGTAAGAAAGAGACATTTTTTCCGGATCTGCCTGAACTCATGCTTCTGGCTGACAGAGAGCAGCACCGAGTTCAGTGTAAAGTAAAAGAAATGGCAGTACCCACCTTTTTCCCCTGCCCCCAATAACCACATGATTAGAGATAATTTAAAGGAGGTAGGATCCAGGCCTTTAACATCCTTTTTATGAACTTCAGCAAGACCATTTTAGGCTGGACATAAGGAAGAATTTCTTCACTGTCCAAGTCCCCAAGGTCTGGAACAGCCTGCCACTAGAGGTGGTTCATGTACCTACATTGAACGCCTTCAAGGGAAATTTGAATGCTTATCTTGCTGGGATCCTATGACCACAGCTGACTTCGTGCCCCTTGGGCAGGGGGCTGGACTTAATGTTCCTCTGAGGTCCCTTCCAGCCCTGATGTCTATGAAATCTTGAGAAAATCTGAACCCATAATTTCTAGATTCCAGAAGAGAAAAATAACCAGGAGACCATGGGGCATGCAGGGCAAAGTGCATCTTCATTGAATTGTAGGACAGTAGGGCTGGGAGGAATCTCATGAGGTCGAGTAAAGCCCCTTGCTCAAGGCAGGATCATCCTTAACTAAGCCATGCCGTCCTCCACTCTTGTTAATGCTGGGACACTGGAGAGCTGAGTGAAAGATTCATAGGACCACTAAGACAGCAAGCAGAAGAGAGTAAAACCCTGTGAGTCAAATAGACAGGTCTTGCTATAGGAGTAAAGGAGGCCTGGCTACCGTCTCCAGTGCTGTTTATTAGGGCTGTAGGGAACGGCACTGTTCCGTTTCAATGGTTCGATGGAACAGTGTCTCATACTGAATTTCATTTTGACTCAAAACAGCTGTTCTGTTATGTTCCGTTGGAACAGAAAGTCTGTTTTGATGCTGTATTGACATTTCACTGGGCATGGGAAATCAGCCCAGCTGGGCTGACTTCCCATCCTTAGGGCTAGATCACTCAGGGGTGGAAGGCAGCCCAGCTGGGTTGCTACCCGGTCCCCCGTGTTCGATCGCGCCGGGAGGGGATGGGAAGTCAACCCAGCTGGACTGACTTCCCATCCCCAGCCTATGGTCGAAATGTTTCGACTTTCAAAATGTTTTTACCAGCCTTATTTTTTTTTTTTAGGCTATTTTGATGGCCTTTGTTTCATTGCGATTTTGCTGTTTTGACCTTGAAATTGGTCAAAACAGTGTTGAAATGAAATGGCTGGTGAAATTTTGCACAGCCCTACTGTTTATGCCATTTGTATTCACTCATTTTGTGTCCATTATACCAAAGTAATGCTGGTGCTGATGGAATTGCAGATTACAAGCCATGACCCCACAGAAGGAGATGAAGGCCTAAATCCTATTTCATTCTCTGTGTTTAGGAGGCTCCTTTGTCACTGCATAACTGATGTTTTTAGCATTTAAGCAGAGTTTGCAATTCAGTTATGTGCACCTGCCCACTGAGCATGCTCAGCAGGACTGTGCTCTGGCTTCACAGGCTCCTGGTGACACAGCCAAGCAAACCTTCCCGATTAACCTTTAGGGAAGTCAAAGCAGAGACATATGTGGGTCCAGAAGGCACTAAATCAAGGGGGTTGTGGTTCAGTGAAATGGTTGCTACCCTGGATAGGAGGTTTCCATTCTGGGCCCTTGCTCTCAGTTAGACAAAGCTGCTGTCTATATCCATTTTATTAAATGCAAGTTGGAGTGGGTTGGTTTCAGAAGTGAACTAGAAAATGGTATAGGATAAGGCCCAACATATGCCCCTGGTGGTCAAAGCACTTTTCTGGGAAGCAGGATGCGCAGGTTCAAACCTCTTAGAACTAATGTCTTAACCATTAGGCTATCATGTTAAAGCATGGGTGAGCCTCTTCCTGCTTTGCTTCTGGCAGATACACACAGCAAAATTATTTTGCCACGGGTGAACTTACGGGTGAACTTATGTGATGAAGTGACCCACATACCTGCATTCTGTATATTCAACCAAAGCCAAGTACAGACGTTAAACTTATACCAGTCTAAGTGACCAGAAACTGGTCTATACCCATAACTGAACAGAAATTCAGCACATACAGACTTCTTTCAAAATGGTAGAACCCAGTTTAAGATAGACTTGGATGGATGTAGTATCAGACTGAAATGATTTAGGTCAGATCAGTCTATCGGACTTCTGTACCAGATCTCCTAGTAACCCAAGTTAGGTCACTGTCCCCTAGCATCCCAGGCTGCCTTGTGGGTCCCTGCTAACTTCCCCATGCAGGGCAGCATGCTAGCCTCAGCCTGCATTTGCCTGCTTCAGCCAAGCTGGCTCTCACAGAGACAGCCACAGGCAGGAGGCAGGGCTGGGGGCCTCAATGGCTATCAGCGTTGTTTGGGTAGCGGTGGGAATCCTGACCCTGGCCATGCCTTGTTCCCACCCAAACAAGCACAGCTGGTGGGGGGCAGCATGCGATGGGGGCTTCTGTTCCCCTCACCCCCCGCCCCACCATTTCCTAGCCCAACTGACAGTTGCAGGCACACTTGAAACCTACTGCAACCTATACATGAATGTAATAAATGCTTTCTCCAGAAACAAGCATATACAGACTTGTGCTATCAGAGAGAGAGAGAGAGGAAGGCTAGGAATTAACCATAGATTTCCCCAAGATAAATGTGTTAGTATTCTTCTTCTCTGGGATTACAAGTTTTAAATACATTTTATTCCCCAAATAACTCCACAGTATCACATTGACATTCCAGTTACAAGGGACTGGACAGTGGGGAGGGATCTGGGGTGGGGGGAGTGGAGGCACTATACCCTGCAGCCATGTGCCACCCCCCCACGCAGCCATGTGCCACACTCTCCACATGCCCAGCACCACACCCCAGGGCCACTCCCCGTGCTGCACCCTGTGGCCACGCATCCCCCCTGCACAGCTATGCACCATGCTGCCCTGCATGCCCTGCACCACATGTCAGGGCCACTCCCCACACCACATAGGCACAGCCAGCGGGCGCTCACCACACCATGCCCCACATTCCTCCCTGCACATCCTGCATCACACATTGGGTCTGCTTCCCATGCCACATGGCCAGCAGGCATTCCCTGTGCTCCAATACCATGGCTGCTCCCCACACCACTCCCCACAGTCACAGACCACCCATCCACACACACTGTGCCACACCTTGGAGTTGCTCCCGTGCCACTCAGGTGCAGCCATTGGGCACTCCCTGCATCATGCCCCATGGCACACCCCCCTGCATGCCCCACAACACACCCCATGGCTGCTGCCAGTGCCACACAGCTGCGGCCAATGGGTGTTCCCCGTGCCATGGATGCTTCCTGTGCCACTCCCCATGGTCATGCACCATGCCACCCCACATGCCGTGCATGACACCCTGGGGCTACTCTCCACTCCAGACAGCCAACGAGCAGTCATCACACCATGCCCTGTGGCTGTATGTGCCCCCTTGCACAGCCATGCTCCATGCCCCATCGACATGCCCCATGTCACACACCAGAGATGCTCCCTGTGCCCTGTGCTCCTTGTGCCATGCCCCCACCATGCCTCTCTGCAAGCCCTGCAACACACCCCAGAACCACTGCCCATGCCACATAGCCGCAGCCAGCAGGCGTTCCCCACACCATGGTTGCTCCATGCACCACTCACTGTGGTCATGCACCACACCGTCCTGCACATCCTGCGCCACACCCCGGGGCTGCTCCCCACACCATGCAGCCAGAAAGCACTCCCAGAATCATGCTCTGTGGCTGTGCATACCTGCCCCCCCCCCAGCCATGCACCATGCACCCCAACATGTTGTGCGTCACATGCCAGAGCCATTAACAGGCATTTTGATAGTAATGTTATATAAGTTATATATTGTTATATACTTATATATTGGAAAAATGATATAGTTATTGCATTGCGTATGGTGCAGGGAAACAAGTCATAAAGAGACAACACAAATATTGCAATCAAGTCTTGTGGAAAGCACAGCAATGCTTTAATGGAAGATGTAGGAACAGGTTATCACTGCAATATTTGTTTATATTATTCAGGGGCCCTCCCTTGACAGCCTCAAGTTGAACACTTCATGATAAACTTCTAAATACATTACATCATTGTCTGTGTTTGGTTGAATTTGGGATCTGCTTCTTGGACTGTAATTGCATTTCTTCACAGTAGCAGACTGACAGGAGGAAAATGATAGCAGCAATTAATTTAAAACAAAATGTAAAAAAAAAAAAATGAAAGCATTTTGTCTTATGATTTGTAAGTGTGGTATTTAAAATAGGAACATAAACTTCTTAGCCAGCCATTCTTGGAGGTACAGAGAATTGCCTGAGGTAAAAAACAAACAAAAAACCCCCCACAAAACAGTTTATATCATCAGCTCTTTCTGGAAAAGCTGGGCATGGTTAAGTGTAAAACTGTTATTACAGCTTGAATATTCTATGGAGTGTACTTTAAGGAGGGAGCTCTCCTTCCAATTTTCAGTGCAAATAGAGGAACAAAACAGAATAGTACAAAGTGTCTGGCTCATAAATGATGACAGAACAAGGATAAATCCTTCAACAAAAGGTATTGAAAAATCCAACTTTTCTTGAGGCCAGTAGGACTCAGTGTACGGACATCCAGATTATGCTCACCAGAAGGTTGTGTAGGGTGGCCCCTTGGGCTAGGGACCTAGTCCTGAGCTCTTTGGCTAGGGACAGAAATTACACATAAACCAGTATAAGTAATCAGAAACTGGTTCAAATCTGTAACACAACAGAAGTTCAGTGCACATAAACTGCTTTCCAAATGGCCTAAACCAATTTATTAATATCCTGGATGGATGTAGCATCAAACTTCACTAAGTTAGGTTAACTCACTTTATTGAACTTCTGTCCCAGATCCCCTCCAGATTCATGTTAACTCACAGTCCCCCAGCACCTCCCTGAAAGCCCTCCTGTGCAGGATGGGTGGGCTAGCCTTGGCCCAAGCTGTCTACTCCAGCCAAGCAGGGAGGCATGCACTAGCACCCCCAACCCCAGCTTCTGGCCTGGGTCACTGCAAGCATGTGGCTGCATTTCTGGAATCAAAAGTGAATGTCTGTTCACTTGCTTATCATTTCAATCTATGCAGTTTAGACTAACCTGTGAAGATTGAATTGATACAGCCTTGGGATTTTTGGCTGTCTGTACTCAGCCCTAGAGGCTAACTAGTTTAGAGAGACGTGACCTTTTATAAGCAACAACCTACTTCCTCAGAGGCCAAAATATTTCACAAGAACTGACAAAGAAGGTCATTGCCTAAAAAAGCCCATGCCTCTCTGACCCAGCTAAATCTCTAAAGTGTCACCCTGCCCTACCTTCTGTCCAACTTCAGGCTAACACAGCTAACCACCTCTCTGCTCAGATTATGCCCAGAGTTCAAGAAAATGGCAAAAGGAGGAGGCCTGGATACATGTTAAATTAGGATGTCTTGCAAATGTAGCACTTGAAGGAATTCGACTCTTGGGGTAAGTCTACAACGTACCCCCATGCACTTGGGGAGTGTTGCTTTCAAGCATGACCTGCCCACTCACTCCTACTTGTTGTACACACAAACCCTGGGAAGGACACTGTGAAGACACTCTGGTTGTGCTCATGATGCCACATCAGTGGGGTGGAGGTCCCTTAAGGTAATAGAGGAAAAAGAAGAACGTCAGGGTTTCTATCAGCTTTGATTTTCTGATAACCACCCTTAAAGCCCTCTATGCATCATCCCATCCTTATTTACTTGTACCGATGTGTTTTGTATCACTCTTACTTCCTTGTATTTCTCCTACTCTGTCTGCAATGCCATAATGAGGGTCAGGATCTCATCCACAAGACACCTACCCTTTCTATCTTTACGTTCTTCTCAGAAATTTATTTAATTGATTTCTTTAAGCAAATCTACAGTTGTTATTCCTGTTTCAGCATCTAGAAGCTTGTCTACACACATGCTTTACTCCAGTATAACATTTTTGCTGAGCCAAATCCAGTATACTTCTGGAAATTTTGCATCTGTTCATTTCGGTTGTACATTTCAGGGGAAATCACCTCTTTCCTGTCTCTAGCCCTTGCGTGTGAATGGAGTGATTGGTGCTGAAATAAAACCTGTCTCTTCATTTAGATGCATTTTATTTGAATAAGTAGCAGTTCTTTGTCAGTTGATGCTTTTGCTTTGATAGTCTCTACTGCTTATTCTGAGAGAAATCTGTTTGTGTAGGCAAGCTGTATGTGTCTGTCTGTTCATAGGCTCTTCCTTAGGTCATGGATTATTTGGGCTTGAATCTCTGGAAAGCATCTGCCATGGTTTGGATGATATTAACCCATTTCAAGGCCCAGGAACAAAGCATACAGCCAATAAATTTGCACTTTTAGTCAAGACATTCCTTTTCACTTGAAAAATGTAATCCTATATATAGCATTCCAGAGGGAACTAAAAAGGACAAGTATCTTGATTTGATCTTGACTTTATTAAATTTACTTACCAATTTGGGTCTTCTTCTTTAGATATTAAAGGCTTTTAAAATTCCTAATAAAGATTTTATAACTCTATCTTCAATCAAATTCAATCTCCTTTAACTATGAAGCCCTTCACCCACATCATTTCAAGATTAGGGCTAAAGATATGGAGGGGGAAAAAGGAATGGATCCAGGAAAAAAGAAAGTGGATGTTCTCTTCAGTAATTAAGTTTTCAGATATTTCAAAGGCAATTCAAGTGCAAAGGAGGAAATACGTTGTTATTTCTTTGTGCTTGATTTTTTTTTTCTTTAGACTTCTCATCTTTTATACTTCTTTTCATGTTAAGGTTAAAATATGATCAGAAAAATAATTGGCATTCAGATTATTTTAGTGTTTTCTATGTCAACTGTAGGTATGTCTCTGCTGTCAATAGTAAACTACCTTAGGGAAACAATTTTGAGCCTCTTTGAGAAGCAAGTGCCATAACCACTCAGCTACTGTTGCTACAATATGGGTGGGCCCTTCATCCTCTAATATCTGCTATTAATGGGCCTTGGGCTGCCAACATTGTGGGGCCTTAGACACTGATACACAGTCACAAGCTGTGTACACATATAGTCAGGGATACACATGGCCAGCACGTAGCCTACTGCACATGCTTAGTCTGCACGTGTAGCACACATGTCCATGTATGTAAGGAAGTAGAATCCTTATCTAAGTGCAAGTGTCAAACAGGCAACTTAGACAACTAAAACACTCTCTGCAAATGACCACAAGGAAACAAAAGGTCATCTCTGATTCTTAAATGCCTTACATTTGTATAGTACCATTAAAAATTGAGAGCTACATTTTATTTAGTCATTGCCCTAAGCACGAGACAATTTAATTCTGTATTGGTCCAAACATAGAAAGAACTTTTGGATTGTAGCAGCCATCAGCTCCCTGCAGGGGGGCTGCAAAGAGGATGGAGCTGGACTGTTCTCAGTGGGGGCAGATCACAGAACAAGGAGCAATGGGCTCAAGTTGCAGAAAGGTAAGATTAGGTTAGGTATTAGGAAAAACTTTCTCACTAGGAGGGTAGTAAAACATGGGAACAGGTTACCCAGAAAGGCTGTGGACTCTGCATCCTTGGAGGTTTTTAAGTCTCAGCTAGACAAAGCCTTGGCTGGGATGATCTAGTTGGGGATGGTCCTGCTTTTACCAGAGGTTTGGACTAGATGACCTCCTGAGGTTGCTTCCAACCCACTGTCCATGATTGTAAGACTGACAACTGGTTTAAATCCAGTGACATGTTAATAAATCATCTGACCTTTCATTTCATTTAACTGAGCTGAAGCACATCATAATTTGATTTAATTTCTTGAGTATGATTTCCTGTAGTGTTGACATTGGATTTAGACCCAGCACTTTGTACCTTTGTTCCGGGCAGGCACAACCCTCAGACCAACCACAACATCTACCAGTCAATAATAGGTGAATTTATTGATATAGAGTAAGAACAAAAAAGCAATAATACAAACAATAAAACAATTCTATATATACCAATCCTAGAGCTGTCATCAGAGTCAAAGTACATCTGGTCAGGATGCAGGCTCCACTCTAAGGCTCTCTCTCTTAGGTGTCAGCAGTCTGGAGGTGGCATGCTGAGGCCCACAGCCCCTCTCCAGTGGGGTGGATGAGATGGGCTGCTGGTATGCCCTCGGTCCATGGTGGCCTTGGGGACCCTTCCTGGGACATAGGGATGAGGGGCCCCTCTCAGGGAGGAGAAGGAGGAGGACAACAAGGAGAGATGGGAGGGATGAACAAGACAAAGGGAGGGACAGGAGAGACGGGAGGGACCCTTTGTTAATCTCAAGTCTCTGCTTTTGTATTCTCCTTCCCCTTGATGACTCTTCATCCGTGGCTATCTCTGGTTGGTTGTGTCTCTGTGGTCACACGTCCACGTAGCCTTCTGAGCTTTCTCCTAATTTGGTCTGTTCCCTCAAAACTGGGACTTAGGCCCCCCTGCTCTCTGAGGCCATGTTTCTGGTGACACTTATCTTGTGTTATGGGACAGTATGGCACAAACTTCTTTGGTTCCCAAGCTGTGTGTCCTTGTTGTTAGACAACACATCTGCCTTGAAGGCTGTGATCTAGTGTAATGGCATGTCCCCCTTCAATTCTCAGGCTGTGGCCATCCACTGGCCTTGTTGTTCTAGACAGCTCATCTACTTCCAAGGCCATGAGAAACTCTCTGTGTGTCACCCAAGCTCTTTAGGAATCCAATTAACCCTTGCTGCCAGTTTGACCCCTTATAATACATATATCTATACCTATACACCAATTCACAAAAAAACCTCAGGCCTTTAAATACCATTTCTAAGCCAACAGTAGCAGTAGTTCAAAGACCCTGCTAATCGTGGGGGAGAAGAAAAGTTATACCTACAACAAATCTATTGGCACAGCCTCTAAAATACTGTTGTGCTTAGGGAGTCTGAATCTGACTACTTTAAGGTAGCTAATCAGGACTTTAGGATGAATTGTTAATCCTGTTTTGGAATTTACAATCTGTTCAAATATGGAAACACATTTACACAAGAAGGGTTAAATTTCACACAATTAATCAAAATGTGATAACGAGGATAACTTGCTAGAGAAAGAAAAAAAATTAAACAACTTGCCAGTTCTTGGTAAGGTTGTTGATGTTTTTAGAAGGATTAAAGTGAGCATATGATAAAATACTGTTTGCCAGATAACAATTTATCAGTGTGTAATTGGTGGCCTGCCACTGGTTTACTAATCTCCTCCCGGATGTTGCATGCTACCAAAGCATTAAGCCATAGCTCCATCAAGGCTTGAATAGCACGGCATGATTTTGTTTGCTCAGTAGCACGTGCACCAATTCAATAGTTTAAAAAATATAATAATCTATTGTCTCTGCTACTGGTTTGATTTTACAACTGGGCTACATGTGAAGCCTAAATTAAACAGTGCATCTTAAAAAATAATCTTAAATCAATAAAGTTATATTCTCAGGAAAAGGAAAAGAATGTCCCTGGTGTTTAATCAGTTTTACTTATCAAGAAAACAACTAAGGGATAACTTAGTTACAGTTGTAAATATTGGCACATGGGGGAAATCATGAGGTGAGGGGGCTCTGTTCCATGACTCCCCGTCCTGCCCCAGCTCTGGCCACAACAAAGCTGCATGCTGTCCCCTTCCCATCCCCATTTCTCTCCTCATCCCTCCCCTGCTGCACAGGGAGGAGACTCTCTTCTCTGTGACAGCCCCAGGGATGGGGTTGAGGTGGTGCTCACCAGTGCAAATACCAACCCAGCCCCATCCATGTGAAAAATTAACCCTAGAGGGAAACAAAACAGAAGCTCCGCAAGGCACTGTGCTTTAAGGAGCCTTCAGGTATTAGCTGATGTATTGAGAGCTATTTTTTTTGAGCAATCAGTTATTTAAAAATTGCTATATAGCCATAAATGTGTGTCATCGCAACTGTAGAGCACTATCAGCAGCTGGATCGCATGACAAATGTAACTTGTGTAAGCCCCCTTAAGGGTCTTTTAACCGCAGAGAGAAGGGACACCAAAGACTAATGGATGAAGGATATGGCCAGAGGATACCAATTAATTGTGCAACAAATTTTAAGACTTCTAAAGTTGTTTTCATTCTGCATTGGGATGAACATTTCTCACAAAACAGAAATGTGCTGAAACCCCTTTTTTCTCCAGAAGAAAGCTCCTGTTCTCTCTTCTGTCAGAAGTGATCAGGGAGCTCAGGATCTCATAAAACTTCCTGTCAAACACATCATCAGAATTGCTGCATCTGTGTGAAATGCTTCAGTTTTGACAAAACTATATAGTCTTATTATTATGTTTTCAAAAATGTTTCACCCTGTTCTAGCTGGAAGGTAAACCAAGACCTATTCAAATGAGAAATAAGATGGGGCAGACAAACCTCTTGGGCTTGAGGCAATATCTTTTATTAGACCAACTAAGCAGTAGCAAAAGAAATGTCTTTCTTTGCAAGCTTTCAGGTCCAAACACTCTTTTCCAGGCAGAGGAGAATTCAAAGATTTAATGGGAAATAAGACTTAATGAGAAAAAGACATGCATTTAAATAGTAAGGGTGATTCAATACTGATGCAAAATGTCCAGGGAAATGGTGAATTTTTCGTCCCTTGATGAATTCAAATCAAAACTGGATACCTTTCTCAAAGACAAGCACTAATCAGACACAAATCATTCAGTTCTACACAGGACTAATGGTGAAATTCTATGACCTTTTATTTACAGGAAGTCATACCAGATAATCCAGAGGTTTCTTTTGGCCTTGAAAACTTTGAACCCATGAAAAATATTTGTATTGTTACACTCATTTCAAATAGGGTAAACATGGGGATAAAAATAGATTAAGATCAAATTTTGGATATCTTAATAAAGTATTTAAATTCATACTTGTATGTTTAAATCCAAATGAAATCAATGGGGGTGAAGTGCCTAAATAATTCTGGCAGTGTTAAAGCAATGTTGTCAAGTGATGGTCCATGAATTATGCAAGAAGCAAGGGTTTCTCAGGGTGATAACTTTTATCTATAATTTTGATGATTTGGTCTGAATGTCCTCTAGCTGCCAAGGACTTCCATGAGAGAAGAGCAGAGGATTAGACCTGGTTCTCTCTCATAGATTCCTGGGGGATGCTGAGAACTAGTAGATGAAGAATTGAAGATGTTCAACATCTCATCTTGCAAATGCCAGCCCCTCAGCTCTCCAAATGATCTTGATTTCAGTAAGGTTACTCTTTATTTGCACCATATTGAGAGAGAGAAGGATCTTGTTTAGGAGATAAATTCTTCATCTGAGACCAGACAGGTTCTTTGGGTTAATCTTACATATTATATTAGACCGACTTAAATAGTTGGGGGGTGGCATTAGCAAGCTTTCATGTTTATACAGCACTTCATCAGGCTGAGGAAGTCTCTGTGGTTGCTGTGTGCTCTTCCTGGATCATCTTAAGACCATACACTTTTAGTCCCAGCCCAGGAGAAGAAGGTGATTTTGCACTCTCCCATGCTCAAATTCCCAGAATGGGGTGTCTTTGATGTCACTTCTGATTATCTGTACTTCTCTAGAAACTTCAAGTTACATACCAGAGCCCCAATGCAGGCTACTCTGTTATTTGCCTATACTAAACCTGTATTAATCCCAGGGCCACTGTTGAGAACCCAGATTTGCCCACTTGTTCCTGTTCTACCCATGCCTAAACCTGGCATTTACGCACTATAAATGGATTACTGGGGGTCTTGCATGTGTGCCTATATGACCACACAGGCTACTACAAGCTATGTTGTAATGTAACTGTGTCACAGTTACATTTAAATATGGCTGTTTATGTAATTCATATTGTTACAGTCTCCAGGGACACTTTTTCCAGCCCCACTTCTGCAGGGTCAAAGGTGAGTATAAACCAGATAAGTTTTTATTAACTGTCAGCTGGCTGATCAAGCCAACTGAACAAGGGAATAAATGCCAGGCCATGCAACTCCAAATTTCTCTTAACAGCCTAGGCAGACATGGGTCTTTGGGTAAATCTGATATCTTTTATTAGACCAACTAAATAGTTGAATTTTTTTTTTTTTTATATTATAGATAAAAGATATCAGATTTATCCAAATAACCTTGTCTGCCTATGTCCTTAGACTAACATGGCTAGATCCTACACCCATTAATAACATAAATCTATATACATTTTCTAGCAGGAAGGTCCCAGGGGTGTTGATGGGTAAGAGCTTGTTGTCCTCCAGAAACCTTTCCCGTGAAGTTCTCCAGGGTTCCTGTTTGTTGCCCCTCCTGTTTAATGGGTATATGAAGTTGATGGGTGAGACTGTGCAGAGATTTGGAATGAGGGGTCATCAGCATGCTCATGACAACTAACTCTACCTCTCCTTCTCTTCTGACCCTGGCTTTGCAGACTCAGTCCTTTCCCAGTGCATGGCTACAATTGGTGACTAGATACAGGTAAACCAAATGAAACTGAGTCCAGGCAAGATAGTGGTGATGGTCATGGGAAGACCATCATTCATGCCTTTGAAACCTCAAGGCTAGACTAGTAGAGTGTGGTATATTACAATGTGCTATACAGGGCTGTGTTTGAAAATGGTCTGGAATCTGCAGCTGGTTCAGAATATCTCAGCCTGCCTTCTAACAGGGGTGAGCCACCATGACTTCAGACCTCCAGCACCTGTGCTAGCTCCCAATAGCTTTCCAGGTGCAATTCAAGGTGCTGGTGTTGATCTATAAGGTCCTAAAGTTGTCTGGGCTCTATATACTTAAGGGACAACTTTCTCCCTTAGGTCCCAATATGATCAGTAAAGAGGAACTTCTTGCAAGTGCCATCAATACTTTAAGTCCACTTGGTGAAAATGCATGGGAGGTTGTTCTCAGCAGTTGCTTTCCAGCTCTTGAACTCCCTCCTTCATCAAGCCTGTATGAGCATGAATCTGGACATTTTTCAGAAATGATGTAAGATCTTCCTATTTGGGCATGGGTTTTGGAAACAAAGCTAGGCTCAGATGTTGTTTCGTGGATTTCTGTTTTATACTGATATTCAAGTTCCCTTTTTAGGTTGTTCAGTTCTCTTAAGATTCCATGAGCATTTGTTGGGAAGGGCAGCATATAAATGATATAAATTAATAATACCTAATTCCTTGAACCATCCACAGGCTAACACATGTATTCACAACTAGCTACCATTTAACTATTTATTTCTCTTGCATTTAAATACATTATGATTTTGATCCATTTTCTGCTTCTTGACTACCTTGCCAACTTCCAAGTCAACAAGGAAAGCCCACTCATATTGAATTCATTTTGATGGCACAATACAGAAAATGGAGTATGTATACATAAATGTGTTCTTAACCACTTCATACCTTTGAATTAATCTATAGTTTCTTTCTCTCACTTTCCTACCATCCACGGAGACCTAGTTTCAGACTCAGCCAATATATACTAAAGGGAGGAAAACAAAGAAATGTTCTCTTATTTTTCCACTATAAAAAAGTTGCAAAATAAGAAGCATATGATCAATTTCCATTGAACTTTCCAGGTGGAATGGGCCAAATTAATATCTGGTATAATTCTCCTGACCTTGGTGAAGCTACTTCAGATGACTACAACTAAAAAAAAAACCCTAAATACACAGTATCCAAGCTGAACTGAAATGGGGAGAGAGAAATGATAATGATACCTAATGTTCAGTGTTAGTGTGTGCTAGTGGCAATACAATTCACATTATTTGTTAGAAGGTATTTATTATGAATGCCTCATCCCTGAATCCAGATAGTATCCAAGGAAGGAAAAGGAAATTTTCTCATTTAGAACTCTTATCCAGAGATTAATGCCACAAGCTTTGTGGGCACATGCATTTGAATGGCTACAATGTAACAAGGGGCAGGCAATTAATATAATATAATATAACTTGCCTTGACCTTTTCCTTTAAGCATATATTGTGATAACCAGGGGGAAGAGGAGAGGAGAGTAGCTAGATTCATGAGACAAGATCACAGCTGGCACCTGGATTTCTGCTCTCCAAGGATGTACACAAATCCAGCAATGGGTGAAAATCCCTGCAATGTTTTGCTGCTGCTGTTGTGTGACTCACAGATGAATATATTGACCTTTTCTCCTAAATACACTTTCAATGGTAAGACAGCAAGTTAAGCCTGGCTCTTGTGGGCTCGCTCTGTAAATTCTATTTAATAACTAATGGCACATGCACCATGATGTTATTGTACACACCCTTAACTTTAATGCCCCTTTCATTTTACAGACAGATGCATCAGGCCGGGCCCTGGGAGCAGTATTACTCCAGAAATATGGGCAAGAAGACCACCCGATTGCGCTCGCCAGCCGAAAACTCAGCCGTGTGGAGACCAGGTATGCCATGGTTGAGAGGGAGTGTCTGGCAATAACGCTGGGCAGTAGAATACTTTAAGTACTACCTAATAAGGAGGGAATTTATGGTAGTGACGGATCACAACCCACTATAATGGTTGACGCAGAAACAAAGCATGAACGCCCAGATCACTTGCTGGGCCTTGGCGTTGCAGCCATTCAAGTTCACTGTGGTACACTGTCTGGGCAAAGATAACTTCATGGCTGATTTTTTTGTCCAGATGGGAAGGCCTGGACAAGCCGGAAGAAAATCGGGTCACATCCATGGGGAGGAGCATCAGGTGGTACAAGACATTGCACAAGGAAAACAGATGCCACAAGGCAACTTAACATTACCTACACATTACATTAAGCCATCATAGTGACGTCCTATAGTGACATAGTTTCAGTGGGCACAAGCGTGATGCCAATGCTACCTCATCAAAGTAGTGAGCTACTTCACTATAGCACATCACTACAGTGATGTAGCTGCTAAAAATAATACCATGTGCCACTGGAATGGTGCAGTAATGGCTGTTACTGTGCCATCATTTAGTAGGGCTGCGCAAAACGGCACTCTTCCATTCCAACTTCAATTTGTGGTCTGGATGGAGCAGTGTTTTGTATCAAATATAATTTTGAGTCAAAACAGCTTCTCTGTTTTGCTTCACTGGGGGCCGGGAGCAGGAAGTTATCCCAGCTGGGCTAACTTCCCAGATCGCACCGGGGGGTAGGAAAGCAACCCAGCTGGGCTGTCTCTCCATCCCCCAAGCTAGATCACACTGAGGGTGGGAACACAGCCCAGCTGTTAGATCACCATCCCCTAAGCTAGATTGCTGGACTGCCTCTCCATCCCCTGTGTTAGATCATGCTGGGCTGCCTCCCCACCCCCAGCATGATCTAGCACGGGAGATGGAGGGGAAGCCCAGCTAGGCTACCTCTCTGCCCCCTGCTGGATCTTGCACCAGGGGTGGGAAGTCAACTGACTTCCCATCCCCAGTGCTATGGTCGAAACATTTCAACTTTCAAAACATTTTAACTAGCCTCATTTTGTTTCGAGGCTATTTTGACGGCCTTTGTTTCATTTAGATTTTGCTGTTTCAACCTCAAAATGAGTCAATACAGTGTCAAAATGAAATGGCTGTCAAAATTTTGCACAGCCCTATCATTTAGTACTTCCTAAAGCAACTACTAAATGACAGTGCAGTGGCAACTGCACCACGGGGGGCACATGTAGATGTGCCCTAAAAGTATGAGTTACATGAAAGCATAATGGCCAATGAATTCTAGCTTGACTTCTGTTGGCTAGTAAACCATATTTGGGAATGTAAAATAAAATGTGACCCAAGAGTCAGACGTGCTTATCATTAATTTCACTCCAGTGGGAGCTATGGCTAGTTGATACCTCTAAAACCATTTATTTTAAGAACAACTATAATTAGGCCATGACAAATGGTTTGCCCAGGTAACTTGCATTTCTCTTACAAGCATAATTATCGTACCACCTAGAAGACCTAATCATGGGCTAGGATTCAGTTATGCTAAGTGTTATAAGATACAATGATAACTGACACCGTGTTGGTACACTGCTTCATTGGGACTCAGTAATAATGTCACTTAGTGAATCATCAGGACATTTCTTGTAGTGCCTCTGATCGGTATAGGAGCATTTCATCCACTTATTTCCCAGTCAAGATTATTTAGCCCATGGACACATACTGGCAGGATACCTTTGTGTTAAATTGCAGTGCTACTGTAAGATTAATTATAATTACCATACCCAGGACAATGCTTCATCTGTACTTTGTTCATTATTACCAAGCTATCAGGGGATTTATTCTTAAGGTTCAGAAAACTTAGAAGTTCCAAATTTGGCTTCTGTTCTTTTTTTGTAAGCAAATTACCAAAGTAAATATTCTCCTCTTTCCCCAAAATGTAACACACCCCTATAAATGTTTTGATACCAAATAGAAAATATTCACTTCAAGACTAGCAACAGATTTAAGATCTTCACAGCTGGAAATAACAATGCCAGACAACTATAAGGGACAGACTGATAGTTGTCTAATAGGATTCTCACTTCCATGCCTGAAACGTTCGGAGGTATGATACTTTAAAGGCACAATACTTGATGTTGGCACTTGCTAATTCTTGAGCAATTTGCTTTGCAACCTTCCTGCTCCTTTAACATAGTATTAAGGAACTTCCCAGATTTTTACTGAAGAAAAACAGTAGAACTGAGAAACTCCATCAGGCATGACTAATGATGGATAACAATAAAATGGTTTGTCCTTCACAAGATGCTCACTCCTTATTCAACGTGCCCATAATGTCCTGGTACAGACATACCACTTTTACCAGTATAAGTGATTGGAGATTCATCTATGCCCATAAGAACTCCTTATCTATGGATATCATAGATGTTGTGGAAGGCATATATACTTTAGTAACACGTTGTCATTTTAGCCTTTAGACTGAGTCACAAAAAAGCAGGAGGGAGAGGAGGGCCTACCTGCCTTTTGCACAACCATTTTTTCAGAGATTCAAACAAAGTGGAATAGAATCGCACTTTTAGTAACTCAGTCCACTTACATGCCTAAAAGGTAGAATAGAAACCAACCCTAACTATAACAGTCAATATCCATGATGCCTACACTCTGTGTGTGTGTGTGTATATGTATATGTATATGTATATATAAATATATATATATATATATGTGTGTGTATGTGTATATGTATATGTATATATATATATGTATATATGTGTGTCTGCGTGTGTGTGTGTATATATATATATATCTATATATATATATATATATAGATATATATATATCACCATTTCTTTAAATCATCCTTAGCTTACAACTCCTGCCTGTTCATTGAAGTCTACTCAGAATAAAACTGCCATTTTTTCATTCACCCCACACTACTCACTAATTGACGTTTGATGCAATAGATATCTCTGTTTACATATGTGAATCTTCTCCAAGTCTTTAATTTGGCTAATTGAGGGAGGCTCTTGTAATGTTCTGCTTACGGAAAATCATCTTATGTATCAAGCTTTGCAAATATTCTAAGTGCCCCTAAAAGGCTATATTGTAAAATCAAAGTACAGGACAGGTGACTCATCCGTAAAAATGTAAATCACATATTTCTTTCTCATCACATCTCTAATGTGTAGCTATAACTCTCAGAACACAGATGCTTTTAGAACTACTTGAGGTGAGAGTGCTAATTAAATGCTGTGAACTTCAGGTTAAGTAGTTTGCATTAGGGCACGGTGAAGAGGGCTGCAAAATATTTCAAGGCAACAAAAGGCAGGGGTTTTGTGTGTCATGTCTGCTGCTATATCATTTCTGTGCTTTTTAAAGTACCTTATCTTGAAAGAATTATATAGAGTGGTTAATGTCTTTTTTATACATGTATGAATGTCCATCCATACAAGTAGGCAGCTTTCTTTTCATAGTAATTAAGTCATACATACATACTTAAAGGAGAAGGGAGTTGTAGCTCATTTAGTAAACATCTCTCCCTGTCTTTATCCTCTAATCTTTGGACATTTGAAGGGGATGATTTTGTGCTGTAATGTTGATGTTTGGGGGAAATTACTGTAAATAACCTAATAGTAAGTGGCACATAAGTTTCTTGGACAGCACACAAATAACCATATATTGGACCCAGTGTGAAAAAATGTCGATCCAAACCTATGATATTAATTGTTTGAGCAAATTTAAAGTATTTTGTCTTGCCTTTTAATGATGTGTATCATTTTAACTTCCCTACCAGCTGTATAGTTGTGGTTTTTGGACATCGAATGCTGGCACAGTCTGATCGTTATTAGATTGTAGTTGAATTACAACAGCACCAGAAACCCATCAACAAGTCACAAACCATTAACATGCACAGGGTACATAAACATTAGGCCTGTGCAAAGCAGAAAGTACGCACTTTGCATTTGGTGATTGAGAGGGACAGTGATTCAATTCGGTGATTTGTATCACCGTCCTGATTTGATTTGGCCAAATCCAAATCTGAAGATATTTGGCACTGAATCTTATTCAGCCATAAGCTATGCAGGCAGGTAATGCCAGCGGGAGCAGCTGGGGGAGCAGCCAGATGAGCCTCTGGTTAAGTCGGCAGCCCCAGGAGAAGCTGCAGCTCGTCTGGCTGCTCTCCTGGCTGCCCCCGCACCATGATGAGGCAGGCAGTGCTGGCACACGGGACTGGGGGCAAAGATCAGAGAGCTGGGGGAATGATTGGGAACTACAGAGAATGATCAGGGAGCTGGGGGAATCGAACCGGGAGCGGGGAGGAAGCCCCTGCTCATTCTCCCAGCCCCCGATCATTCCCTCCAGGTCCCCATCATTTCCCCCAGCCCCTGTGGCTTCTCCCAGGTATGCCAGCTCAAGTTGCAGCTTGTCCATCTGCTCCCTTAGCTGCCCCCCCACTGGGGTGGGCAGGCAGTGCTGGCAGCCCTGGGAGAAGCTGTAGGGGCTGGAGGGAATGATCAGGAGCTGGGGAATCAAACCGGAAACTGGGGAATCAAACCAGAAGCTGGAGGGAAGACTGTGTTTATTCCCCCAGCCCCCAATCATTCACTCCAGCTCCTGGTTCAATTCCCCAGTTCCCGGTTCGATTCTTCAGTTCCCGATCATTCCCCCCAGCCCCCAGGGCTGCCAGCACTGCCTGCCTTGCCCCGGTGGGAGGGCAGCAGCTGGACAAGCCTCAGCTTCTCCCAGGCTGCTGGCTCAAGCCGGGGCTTTTTCGACTGCTTGTCCAGCTGCTCCTGCTGGCAATGCCGAGTGCCTGCCTGTACAGTCTATGGCCAAATCGCCAAATCTGTCTGAATCAATTTGGAGATTTCCAATTTGATTCAGAGAGATTTGTGGGTCTCCCAATTCGATTCAGGTTTGAAGATTTGGCCGCCGAATTGGGCCGTCTCTCCTCCGAATCGAATTGGCTACCAACGCTTTGCACAGCCCTAAAATAAACAAAACCATTTAAATAAAAGCATTTAAACATCTTCAAATTTAGGTTTCTTGTCTCCTTGTTCAGCAGTCAGTGGGGTTCTGCCCTTCCCTCCCACCCCACCATGCTTATCCTCCCTCAGAAGGGTCATATGAAACTCCATTTTCATCACTTCTCCAAAAAAAATGTGTTTCCCCCCCACTCATCAAAGCATTTTTTATGTTAACTAATGTATAACTAGCATGGATCAAAATGCTAATGAAAACAAGTTAACTGTAATTTTAATGAGTTAATTGTTCAAGGTAAATCTCAGCCTCCAAAATTTGTTCTTCTGTTATGTGACATGTGGGGAGAGGTTCCTGATCTAGCTTCTTAATGCTATACTGATACAAAGTTAGGTATCACTTTGTATAGGTCATATTTATAATATCAATATTATTATAAGTTTAAGAATCATTAATAATTACAATAGTTTCCATATTTTGTTCTCTCTCATGCCTTAAACTTCTTAATGCCTGGTTTGATTATCAGATGGCAGGTGCATATTAAGCTGTGGTCTTTATTCAGATGTCTATACTGATGCCATAATCATTTTTGAAGTTGACAGAAATCTAAGTATATTCCCAGACATTGAGATCACTTCAAGATGTGAGCAGATTTTCCAGTGGTTGCTTTATCTTTTAAATATCCATTCCTTGACTGGGAGAAAAAAAAAATACAATTCCTTTGTGTAAAGAGCAATACCATCCAGGAAGGGTGGGGTGCATGGTGGTAGTCAAAGGAAGAAAGAAAGAGCAAAGATAGAAAGTTGTAGCAGTGACTTGCCCGAGGGCTTCAGATGTTGCATGAGCGACTGTGAGAATGATGGAAAATTCTCTGGAGGGGTTCTGCTTAAAGATAGAAGTTGGTCCTATGGAATTAAATTTAAAAAAATTTAAAAGAAAATTAATAATTATATTAATTCTCTGAGTCACATTGAAGCAATTTAACCTGACCAGAAAATAATGAAATTATACTGTGGTTCTTAAGCAGGACCCAAGAATGAGGTGTAGAGCAGGGCATTTCATTTCTGAAAAGGAAAAGGACATAGGAAATTTCTTAGTGGAAATCAAAAGTATTCCACAAGGCATATTTTATTTTCTATACAGATGATAATGCTTTTGTAAAATAAAATTTTAGGTGTTCTCCACGATCATTTAAAACTTACTTGAAGGCACAGTTTCTCACAGTATTCCACAGTCAAGTTCTGCCCATATCATGGGACTTATTTATAGTGAAAGTCATTTTTCAAAGAAAGGAGGGGAAAAAAAGTCCTGAATACACAGTTCAAATGGACGTCTGTTCCTGCAGTGAATCTTCATGCTATTGTAATCTTTTTCCTGATGTTATTTTCTATTATTCCTCATGGAAATGCAGCAGTAGTCACTCAAGTGTTAGATTCACATAGATGTATAGATTTTAAGGCCAGAATAAAACATTATGATCATCTGTTCTGACTTCCTCCCTATAGAAGCTGTAGAATTTCAACTCATGATCATTGCGC
>NW_005842038.1:60835-72134 GCF_000455745.1 Alligator sinensis | reverse complement strand
CCTGCTGAGTTACAGTGTAACTCCATCTTGATTTAAAGACATCAAGAGATAAAAGAATCTACCATGTCATTATATAAGCTGTTGCAGCAGTTAATCCTAAGGGGGGAAAGGCCCAGGCTACCTATTGAGGTCCAAATAGATCAGCATGTTTCTTTCCGTGCTGCTTTTCTTGGGGAAAAAAGACAAGATGGAGAAAAAATAGTTTCCATTCTCTCCTAGACCTCTCTGAAGATTCTTCTAAGAAAGACTGAAAAGGAAATAGGCCAATAGTGCAAATCAGAAGCCTTGCTACCCTTGAGATAATTGAATATGGATTATAGAGGCTGGGAAAGGAAGAGAAGACTTTTTCTGTTATAACAATAAGCCTATGGCAGCTTTTGGAAGGAGCTCTGCCACCATCTATTGGTGAAGAGATGGAAGAAACAGATCAAGAAAATCTTATTTACATATTCATTACCCACCCTCCCACTGTGAATATTTTGATTATTTGGTTAAAATTCATATTAGTTTTTTTGTATAGGAGATAGAAGATGTTATTATCTTTGCTGTGTGACAGAACGGAAAGATAACAGTACTTTACATGCCAAAAATGATGGCTCAGCATATCTTTTTGTTGTCTATAGATGCTTTGTAATGGCACTTGGGAAGAAGTAGGAATGGAAAAAAGAACTCTTAGTGTATAAGAGTAAGTGAATCCCTTGCAAGGACTCTATCCAAGACTTTGATGTGTCACAGAGCCCTCTCCATAATATGATGACAGAGATGAATGAATTCTGGTAGGGATTCGATTGGCTACCAACCCAATGTCCCCATGGCTATAGCCACTACCAGCTCAATGTAGAGCCTGAGAACATGGATCTGGTATTGCAGCTAGTGATGATAGTCTGGTAAGAGATGGTGGAGAAGCTGGGGCAATAGCACAGAGATGATATTGCATTATTGCAAGCAAGACAGAACTTCCCCTTTCCCTCACAGGCTGAGGACTGACTTTTGTGGCCGTGTCCAGATGAGTGCTGCTGTGCGATATGTGCACGGCAATCCTGTTGTTTGCCCTGCTGGCTACAGCATCACACTGACAGCTCATGTTCATACTATGGTCTATTATTAACCCTAAGTCCCTTTCAGTCGTGGTGCTAATCAGTATGGCGCCGCTGAGCCTGTAAGTATGTTGGGGACTGTTTGTCCCTAGATGGAGAACTTTACGCTGCTCAATGCTGAATGTCCTGTGGCTCTGATCCGCCCAACTTGCCAGCCTGTCTAGGTCCACCTGTATCTGCAGCCTTTTTTCAAGCATGACCACACTCCCGCATAACTTGATGTCATCCACAAACTTGTCCAGTAACCTCTTCATCCCCACATCCAAATCATCACTAAAGATGTTGAAAAGCACTGGACTAAGCACGGACCCCTGACATAGAGTGAACTTCCACGTTCTAGGACTCAACTAACTAGTACCATCCAACCTTGGGAGGGGAGAAGGGCTGTTACATGTTACATTTACACATCAGAAACCCATCTGACAGGTGGAGAAACTAAGGAAAAGAAGCAAGTGTCGAACTTGGTATTTCTATAAACATACTGTTGTTTTTCTTGTTCCTTTGTTTTGGTTTGGAGTTTTTTCATGCTGTGTTTTGCCAGCTTAACGCTGTGTTCATTTTCCCCTTACTATTTTTTACTGCTTCCCACATAGACTCAGTGTTTGCAGAAAGGACATACCTTCTCTTAATGGTGCCCAGGGAAGATGTTTAGTTTTCTCCAATTTTATGCATGGGGGGGGGTTCAGTAAATGGGTTTGTTTTATGAAGAATATCTTTATATTTGAACCTCAGAAATACTTGAAGAAGGTTTTCACAAGGGAATTCTGTAGAGCTTTATTATAATAATAACAATAACAACTATTATTAATAATATTATTATTATTATTATTATTATTATTATTATTTAAACTCCATAGGCATGTCCATGGGCATGGGATGTTTGGTTCCCTGAGGACAACTAAAAACCTGGCACAGCACATACTCAGGCAGCATGCCCTTGCGGCATGGAGAACACCAGACTATGCAGTATGTGGCACTGCAAATGTGTTTGTGGCACCACAAACTGCACAACCTCATTTGTCTGGACACACCCCATGAGGGAAATCAGAAAATGCTACATTATATTATCCCATGTTTAGGGTCCTCACCCTAATCATATTACATTTTTATACAGGCAACTGCAAGACGGAGTCTCAACGTAGCAGCTATGATGACCTCCTGAGGTCCCTTCCATCCCTAATTTTCTATGATTCTATGATCTGGAGAAAGTAATTTCTCTCCATTTATATATAGTTATCATTTATAGGTCTCAACACAGTCTATTAGGGGGAAAATGGACTCCATTCAATAAATACAGTCATCAAGCAAACATTCACTTGAGAAGACCTGGATCTACATCCCGCTCCCATCACAAAAGACACCAGTTTGGGAGTTTCTTTCATTCTTATAACAGAACCACTCCTACTCCAATGGGTTTTAAATGTGCCTGTGTAAATAATTTATGAATGTAAATAGTAAGACAAGAAAATCCATGAAGTAGTAAGAGGTTTTCAGATAAAGGACCAGATTCTTATCAGATTTTTTGCTTTCTATCCTGTAAGTTTGTGGACACATATTAGTGTGTGTGTGTAACTTTCCACATGGAGTCATTTGTGAATAAAACTGATGTCATTTTGACATCTGAGTACACTGCATATACAAATCAAATACTTATGACCAACATCTCATCAGTTGTGGGTCCAGAGTCAGGCCCACAAGTTATGGGTCTAAAACTAAAGGTTAGGTTTAAACACAAATCAGGGACTATATGACATTTTTATCCCCCCACTCCCACTTCAAACCATATTAATAATATCAAATGAAGAAATATCAGATCCAGACTCTTTCAACATGCAGCTCATGTAAGTGTCTTATTCATTCTAGAAGGAAGATGTCATCTTCCACTCAGGATGGGGAACCTAGATGTTATAATGCTGGGCTTTGCGGCACTTAAATTTAAGAGATCTACTGGTTTAGTGTTGTTCATAACCTTTAGTTAAGTACCAAGAATGCTTGTAGATGTGCAGGACACCTGCTCCGATGTGTTGTAATTGCAATGAATCAGAGCAGACTTGATTAATCACAGAATTGATTTATCCAGCAGCCTTGGGGCCTTGTGTATTCAGCATCCCCATACTTGAGAATGGCAGTGGGGGTGCTTTAACTAAAGCTCATCAAATGAGGTTTAGTTAAAGCACCCCTGCCACCATTTTGAAGCATGCAATGTTGAACATACCCAAGAATGGGAACTTTTTCGTACTGAATTCTAGTGGCAATTCCATGTCCTATATACATTTCTGATGGCGTACTCATTCCTTTTTGTGATATTTGTCCTAAGCTATTCAGATTTTATGAGTTAAACCCAGAAACATATGTCTCTTCTAAGTTAAAGTAAAATTAGGAACTATTTTTCTGTTTTGCAGCAAAGGCAATTTAGGTTGGATATTAGGAAAAACTCTCACTAGGAGGGTGGTGAAGCACTGAAATGGGTTACTTAGGAGTAGGGCTGTGCGAAGCTTCAGTCCCTGATTCGATTCAGTGGCTGGATCTCCGAACTGAATCAGGAGACCATTTAATTTCTCTGAATCAAATCGGTACCCTCCAAATCAATTTGAAAATATTTGGCAATTCAGACATTGTCACAGTTTTAAATGTTTTTTCTACATACCTCAAGGAACCAGGTGGCTCATAAATGCTGCAATGGTGGGGTGGCTGGAGCGTCCCACAGGAGAATGGAGGCCTCCCCAGTGCGCTCAGTAGCAGATCCAGAAGTGGACCAGAAGCACTTCCGTTCCACTTCCAGGTCTTCTGGAGAGTGCACAGTGGGGCGATGGTGCCTCCTGGGTCTGGGGGGTGAACCCGGGGTCCCCCTATGGCCGATCACTGAGCAGGGGTGGGGGGGCAGCATGCTGCCCAGAGGACCTGGAAGTGGGCCAGAAGTACTTTTGGTCCACTTCCAGGTTCACTGCTGAGCATGTGCCCCCATCACCCCCTTCCTGTGAGATGCTCCATCTGCCCCAGCATTGCAGCATTCATGAGCCACACTGGTACCTCAAGGTATGTAGAAAAAAAAAAAAACATTTAAAGCTGCGTCTATGGCCAAATGACTGATTATCCAAATCAGCATTGAATCTTCAGATTTGGCCAAATCGAATCAGGGACTGTAATCTGAATCAACTAATCAAATCACTGTCCCCTACTCAGGCCAAATCTGAATCCGAATTGAATACAGCCCATTTTGCACACCCCTATTATAGAGGTGGTAGAAGCTCCATCCTTGGAAGTTAAGGCCTGGCTCAACAAAGCCCTGTCTGGAATGGTCTACTTGGAAATAGCCCTGTTTTGAGCAGGGGGTTGGACTAGATGTGACCTCCTGAGGTCCCTTCAACCCACATTTTTTATGATTCTAAGATTCTACACGCAATCTCTATTTCCCTCCTTAAAACCAGGACATGAAGTTTCAAAGCATTCCATTAATAATCCAACCACAGCTCCTAGATTCAGATCTCATTGGTAGGAATACCTTCCCATGCTGCTAAGAATTCTTGTGGATGATACCTTTTATTGGACCAATTGCATGGATAGAATACACAAAAGAAAAATATCTGGTATCACAGTACCATTCCTCAGGCCTCTGAGAGAGAAGCTTACTGTGACACCGAAAATCTTGCTTATGTTTATCCCAAGCATGCAGTTCTCAATAAAAAATATCACTCATGAGAATTCTTGCCTCTGACATGTTTCCTAAACCATCATGGCAATATCACCTCCACACTTCAAGTACTGAAAAATTAAATAAAAGCATTTTAGTGGCTTGACATGACTTTAAAAAAACAAAACAAAAAACCAGCAACCATCCGCAAAAAACAACCACCCCTGAAAAAGAAATACCGCAACTAAATAACTAAGAAAATATGTTCAAACGCGAAAACTAAAGAACTAAGAACAGTTTTCAAACTACCAAGCTGATCAACAATGTGATGGAGAGATTAATGTAGTAACAAAAGACTGCTCAGTATAGAGGAACTTCTAAGGATCTCCTAGAAAGAAAGTCTGGTGATGTACCAGTATCGGACAGCTTAGGTTCTTCTAGGTATTCACTTCCCCCTTGAGGCTTTATTAATGTAATTGGAAGAAGGACTTTTTTAGTATTGCTCAGGCTTTTTTCCTTGAGACCAATTATATGCTGTACCCTTAAGTCTACCTTGGGACTCTAAGGGAAGATCTGCAAAGGGGATTTAAATATTTAAGCAGATCTTCAACTCTGTGGCAGAGGTAATCATTAAAAGTCTGCTAGTTGCTTGTAAGAGTCTGCTACTGAAGAAGTAAATAAGCTATTTGCTTTAAGGGTTTTTTTTCCACAAAAGCACTGCAAAATATGTATTTATTTTAAAAAGTTAACATCAATAATACATGAAAGCACACCATGTCTATGTTAGAAAGAACCTTTACTCTGACCACAAAGCAAGCTGATAGATTGTTTAAACAATTTGTATATAGACTGAGGCTGTCCTTATAGCTTACAGATCAGAGTTAAGGTTGTAACGAGAATTTTCACATGAATATTTCCCTTAACTGACTCTATAAAACTAATGATAATGGACTATTTACATAAATTGCCTTAACTAGATATATTTGGGCTTTTCAATGCTTAGGGGTCTTTATTATCATAATGCTATAGACATGTATTTTGTGTAAAGGTTACAATGATTACTCCGATTACCCTAAGTTAATCAAATTGTGTGTTTGGGTAGATTCCAGAGCAGAAGAAAAAAGGAATAACGGATTAAAAAAAAATCACT
Organism: Alligator sinensis; assembly: GCF_000455745.1. Lineage (NCBI taxonomy): Eukaryota > Metazoa > Chordata > Crocodylia > Alligatoridae > Alligator > Alligator sinensis. The sequence continues at coordinate 66,256 of NW_005842038.1, read as the reverse complement.
TACTTGTCAAGCCAAAGAAAAGCTGCATAAACTCTCTAGGCAAATATGCGCAGATGGCCATGGTATTAAAACCAGTGTCACACTGTATAAATTTTTAATAACCTTTGCTAACTTTTGCTGTGTTTATTGGCAAATTTTCTCCACTTCCCCGATCTATAAATTAAGACAAAGCCCAGCTAATCCACATGTCCCAAAACCCCAATATAAAGAAAAAGCAATTAGTGATTTTTTACTGTCTTGCAAATTTGTGAAGTTTTTATGGAATTTGGCTGAAAGAAATTGCAGTTTCGCTTTTTTACTATTATTTAAGTCAGCAAGGTGTAATGAAGACCGCACATCTGGAAAAGCCATTTGCTTCTGCTGGGACTCTTCACATTCTTGTTATTATGTGCCTGGGAGCCAAAAAGATCTTAAAATTTAAGCTGGGAGATTCAATGGGCCTCCTTGTGTTCAATCCAGATGGAACACCAGGTAGTGAGTAGGACATTAGTGCACTCCAGATGCTCAGAGCCCAGTGTTGTTGGGTATGTAAAAGCACTGTGAGTATCTGTTCTAACTAGGATTAAACATTATTTTCTAGATGCCTTCATCTACCTGTGATGCCAACTGCTGGTAAATGCTGTAGTTATATGCTTCAATGAAATGCTCTGTTTTTCTTTGTATTCTACTATATCTTGTTCAAAGATTCAGGTGAATCCCCAGGAAGACATTCAGCATTTCCTAAATTATGTCTGGACCTAGATTTCAATGCATCTTGGAAAGGGGTTCCAATCGAAAATGTATCTAAAGCACAATTAGAGCAGAATCTCTGCTCCACCCCAAGTGAATTGTGGGATCCTCAGCTAATTCAGGAAAATTGAACACAGATGGCCATTCTTAATTTCTGTTTGCAGAAAATAAAAGCCATGCATTTCAGAGTTGATAAAGGGGCCATTAATCAAGTAAGATTCCATAAAGGAAAGAACCAGCAACATAAATCACAACTTGGATATATAGCACTGATGAAGCTGCTAACCAGAATTCAGGAAGAGGAACACAAAAAAAAATGATTAGATACTTCAAAAAATGATTAAGTGATAAAGCAGGTGGACTATTTTTGTGCTTAGTGGGCATGTCTACATGTTCATTAATGTGCTTTTGCTAATGAACATTAAATTTAGTACTTCAATTGTGAGGTACTACAAAAAGATGCATTGACCTATTTAATGTGCTTTAGCAAAAGCTCATGGGTTTTTTTATGATGCTTTAATGGCATTTAAATAGGCTAATGCGCATTAAAGCTCATGTGTAGGTCTTAAAAATATAGAAGCTTCTTATTAATCTCTAATAAAAGATTCATCTAAAAAAAAACAACAGGCATATATAAAAAAAAAAATTTAAAAACTGTTAAAAATAGGATATTTGCCCAGCCCAGGAAAAAGCAGGTTCAGATCTGGTTTTACAACTGCAGGTGCTCCATCCCTTTCCCCACAAACACCTGGAGATCAAGCAGTTGGAAAAACTGAGAAACAAAAGTGAATGTAATTAAAAAGAAAAATCCTAGTGTAAAAGCTGAGTGTTAGATTATGAAATTCTAATGGTTTATTTAAGGAGAACATAACCCTCTAGATTAAAAAAAAAACTGAATTGACAGATCTAATTTTGTATGTGTACGCATATGCATGTATGTTGTACTTTATAAGCTCTCTAGGTTCTTGACTAAAATAGAATTTAAAGTAATACTTTGCACTTCCCATCTCAGCTACCTTCTATACCCCTGCTACTATTTCATCACACTCTTTAACATACTTTTCTTACAAGGGAAATACTATTTTCCCCATTTCATAGATGTGGAAAGGCCCAGGTCCATATTGCTGTATCAGGAGCCAACTTAAAAAAATGGCCTCCCTGAGATGACCCTGAGTATCATCTTGCTCAAATGTAGGCATGTGCCACTACGAGTGAAATTAAAAAAACAAATGAGGTAACCAAGTTCTCTTGTAGAGACAAGCACTTGGCATAGGGAGTCACAGTCACCTGCATGATTCAACCAGCCAACAGGAAATGGAGGGGGATTAAATCCTACTTCTCTCTTGGACTCAGGTGGCAAGTAGGCAGCCACCTGGCTCAGGTGTTTCTGCTGACATGGGATTCACAGTCTGAAACCTCTGCCTAGGATTCATTATTTAAGGTTGCATTTTTGAGTCTCAGACTCAGAATCCTTACATGAAGAAAGAGGAATTTGCCTTTGCTCAATATCCGAGTGGTCAGAGCTCTTGATCAGAAAATGCGGTATTTGGGTTGTTATGCCAATTTTAGCCCAAGTGGTTTAAGGCCACATCTCCCACTTCACAGGAAAGTGGCCTACATACTAGATTCATAGATGTTAGGGTCAGAAAGGACCACAGTAGGTCATCAAATTCGCCCCCCTGCCCCACCCAGGAAAGAGCACTGGGGGCAGATGACCCCAGCCAGGTGCTTGTCCAGTCTCTTCTAGGTGATGCTCTGAGCTAGCTTGACGCCTTGCTTGCTCTCCAAGCACAGAAACTGCAATTGCTTTCTCTCAAAATCAGAGCTGGAGAGAGGCAGTTAGCTATGTTATTCTGAAGTCAGACAGAAGACAGAGTAGAGGTACACATTATAGACTGACTGGCCACACCTACACAAGACGCTGACTGCGCAGTCATTACTGCACAGCCATTTAGTACTTGTATAAACTTGTATAAATTAGTTTCTACAAGGAATAAATAACTGTGCAGTAACCAGAGTTATGGCACAGTAGCATTGCCAAACAGCGTTTTTGTGACACTGACTGCTCAGTAGCTTGCAACTACCACGCAGTGGCGTTGTATCATGCTTCCTGCCACACTACGCTACTGCGCAGTTAGCATCTCATGTAGACGCAGCCACTGGATCAGAGCTGGAGGACGTGGAGACCATCATGCCATCTGCCTTGTGGTTACAGCTTTGTCAGGGACCGAGTCTTGCCCACTCTGAGACAATCCAAATACACATCTTCCTCCTTCCTGCTCCAAGTACCAGAGAGTTAGATGGTGGGGGTAACCCCACCATCCCTCTTTTTGAACCTGGGCCCCTAGGCAGATAAGTGAGTCATGGGTCCAGGACAGCAAACAAAACAAGGCTGAAGTCATAACCTTGTAGCTGGGCTACTCAGCTAGGATAGTGGAAATATCTCTTCTAACCTCTACTCTCAGGATGTGTTTTATCCAACCCAGTAAAACTACCTAAGCAGTGCTGGGAAGAGGGACCAGAAGTTAGGACTGCCTCCTCCAGTCTTCTTTCTGCTTTAATTTTTTTTCCCCAATCTATAGAGCTTCTATCAGCATTATTTAAGATCTGTCTAGGCTAACAAGTCTGAGCTTCCAGGGAGAGATAATTGTCTCAAGATCTCATAGCATTTAGAAGGTCCGGGGACTGCTTGAATCAGGAAATCTAATTGTTATGTTGTTACCTAAGTCACTGGAGTAAGACTATATCTATTACAATAATAATTTTATTCATTCGAAATGTCGGGAGTAGAGAAACCATGCAACTATTACTAGCAATTTTATTGTGCTTAATTTTCATTGCTCAGCTTACTGGAGTCACTGTCTGGAAAACAAGCAATTATCTTCTTCCTTCAGGGGTTCTATTTTTTGTTTTAATCCACAAGTACAAAAGGCTTATTCAACCTGGATAGAAAAAAAATCTAGTGAACTTCCCTATATTACTTCCGGATATTCATTATAAGCTAGTAAGTGTTCAGAAGTAAGCCCCTACTCTCTATCTCTCAGCAACAATACACTAGAAACTAGTCTATCCCTAAGGCAGAAGATACAAGCCCATTCTAAGATCAGTGATGCTATCCTGAATTCATTTATCAAGTTGATGGCATGTTGAGGTATCTTCCAGAGTTCAAAGTGTTGTAGCAGTTGCCTACCACCCCACTGACTTCACTGAAGTTGTGTGTGGGTGCAGAAATCCATCCAATTTAGATGGTGGATGAGGAACAGGAAACAGGAAATAGGATGACACAAAAGTGATTGACTACATGATGGTGTGAGTACATCTGTTAACTCTGTGAACTAGTTTTGATTTGCCAATAGACCTTTTTGGGTGGAGAGAGGTAGCCTTGCCATCTTTTTGGGGTTGGAGACTAAGTCTTAAAGCTTGCTCCAAGAGGACTTCTTTAAACCACCGGGCTGGTAGAGGGCCTAAAGCTACTAGGAATCATGGATTTCCACACCAAAAAAAAATGTGCAGGCATGGAAGCTAGGCTCTTACCTGTGTATAGAAATGACATAGGGGATAAAGTTAAAGAAAAGAAAAATCTTATTACTATTTTAAGATAGAAGGGCTAAAAAGTTAGTGAGCAATCACTGGTAGATATGATGCTTAAGACAGGGGAGTACTGAGGATAAAAATAAAAGTGTTTGTTGAGTACAGTGATCCCAGACAAAAAAATAGGGCTGTAGGAAGCGATGGAGAGCTCTGGCATTCATGTGTAAGTTTGGAGGCATTATGGATTCTGTAATTAAGAGTCATGATCATTTGTGAATCGTGTTTTCTAAATTTTAAGAGGGAATGTTGAAAGAAACAGACCTAACCTAAGGCCGGTATCATGATCAAGTGTATACTGTGGGAAACAATGTGAAAGACGAAAAGAAAAATGGCCAACTAATGGCAAGGAAATGGCAAACAGATACTTTATGCCCCAGTCCACAGACTACCCCTGGAAGAAATCATAAGTACATTCAGGAACTGAGATTTTTGTGAACAAGAGTATAACTGTAGCATGATTTTTATCAAATTATGAGGCCCTCAATATCCATGCACGGCAGTCATTCGATTGCTTATCTTTGCAATGGTGCAGTTACATTAACAACCCAACCAATTCTAACTGCCATGGACCAACTTTCAATACATTCCCAGAAACATTAGACTGGAAAAGTGAGACTAAGTGCTTACATGGACAGACCTAGAGTTTCAAGTGAAGATCCAGGTTCAGATGGTGTTATGCATCATCATATATAACACAACTCCCTGCTAAAGAGAAACTAGAAGCTATAGTGCTAGGGGACTAGCATTGTATTATTCCACTTAAGATCAAAGTAAAAACTAATATAATTATTAGAATGTTCACTAATTTGCTAAGTTATATATAATTAAAAAAACACAACACATTTGAAAATAGTCAAAATAGTCAAATGATATTGTATCACTAATCCTGTAGTCATTATAGTTAAATGTACATCTCCTACTCAGATTCATAAAACAAAATCTAGGCTTCTTGAGCATCTTGACAGTGCCTCCAATATTTCACTGTCAGTCATTTCTACACCTGAGTTATTATTACCACACCCAAGTTAAGGTTTTTAGCTAGAGCTAAAAAACAGTCTGCAGTCTGCAGGAGTGTGAAATAGAAAAGAGACATTTCCAGGA
>NW_005842038.1:43651-60820 GCF_000455745.1 Alligator sinensis | reverse complement strand
TAGCTTGATTAGTGGAACATTAAGACCATGAAAAAGGATAGAGCAGGAGTAGGCAATTATTTTAGTTGGCGGGCCAGTTAATGAGTTTTGGTGAGCTGTCAAGGGCCATGCACATAAAATCTTTCAGAATCTGTCATTTAAAAAAATACAGCTAAAAAACCCAAATCATATATGAAAACTCAGACATCTACTAAAATGTATTTTAATTTTATTTTAAAAATATATCTTTTCTGGATTTATTTATTTTTTTAGTAATGTATATAGAGACAATTGCATAATAGCCCAAAATAAAGTTTTAAACTTGTATATTGTGTATGTGTGGGGAGGTGAAGGAGTGGAGGTGTGGGAGGGGGCAGAGGGGTATGTGGGGATGTGGACATGTGCATGTATGTGGGTGGGGAGCTGCCTCCACACTAGGTCTCGGGAGCTGGATAGGGATGGATGGAAGGAAGGAGGGGTGAGGGGTCAAAGGGCATAGGCACCAGAGCTTGCACAGGCAGTGTGGGCATGGTACACATGTAAGTACACGTGCAGGTGCGGGTAGTCTGTCCTGCAATCCAGCCCACAGCTGCTCCCATGACATTCTGCATAGGGTTGAGCTCTGCCCACTCCCATCTGGGGCAGCCTACACCACGCTCCATCCCACACCTGCCCTGTGCCTGCCAATGGCACTACCCCAGCCCCAGCCAGTGCACACTGGGCTGCTGGGCTGCTGTCACATCTGCTTCAGGCGCCCGGGTACTGCTTGGTTCCCCCTACCTCTACTAGCTCCTCTTCCTGGCCCTGTTGTACCACTTTAGGCATAAAGTAACACAGGAAAGCCATGATGACACATGTCAGGCACCATATTTCCAGCCAGGTTGGGGGGAAAGCTGCAGCCAGGCAGCTTCTGCCCCAACACATGGGTCTCCAGTTCCCAGCCACCTTCCACTTGGCCACCTGCAGTTGGCTGCTCATGGCACTGGACAGACATAGTAGGTGAAAGGCAGCTTGGAGGTGCAGCTGGAGCCCTGAGTGCTGGGGCAGGAGCTGCCCAGTTGCAGCTTTCTCCCCACCTGGCTGGGCATGTGGTGCCTGGCACATGTCCCCACGGCTCCTGCCACTTCCCTGTGCTACCTGCAACAAGCCCAGAGCGGTGCAGCAGGGACAGAAGGAGGAGAAGGATCAGCAGCTGGAGGCAGGGGGACCTGGGCAGCTGCAGCAGCAGCCCTGCTGGCAAGGTATGTTTGCTGGGCCAACTGGATGTGAGCACAAGCACAGCACAGGCTGCCCCAGGCAGGAGTGGGCAGGGCTTGGCCCCATGTGAAGCACAGTAGGTACAGCTGAAGACCAGATACAATCAGTTGGTTGGCCAGATCTGGCCTATGGGTCATATTTTGTCCACCCTTCCGATAGAGGGTCATTAACAGTGTTAGAGTAGAGAGAAATAAATAGGAATCAGGGATATAATGAGCCATACAGTCAGTTGACTCTCTGAGCACTGCCTGAATAGAAATGTGCCTGACCCTCCTAGGGGGTTAATTTTAATATTTGGATGCAGCTAAACTCAAAGGGCTTGTACAATTGCAACACTGTACCCCCTCCCCCACCCCAATCCCTTCCACAAATATTTTAACCACACCACCAGGCCATAGGCTAGACTTTTCCCAATGCACTCTGTAGCCCTCCACTTGAAGTTTGTGCACTAGGAACACAGACGGGACAATATGTGCATCCAAGAGAAGGGAAGGGGGATTAGGGTGGTAGATGTTGCCATAGCAGGAAAGGGCTTGAACCTCCAGTAATTTTTCTGAACCTTGCATGTAGTACACGTCGGAAGCAGGAACTCTAATAGTGTTAGAGTTTCTGCTCCCTCCTTTCCAGGGAATCATCCATCCTTCTAATTTAAATGGACCCACATATCTTCACCTCTGTGAGCTTCAAGTGGAGGGCTGGGATATGCTCTGGGAAATGCCTCGCACTAGTTAAAGCACTTTGCTGGGAAGTGGGAGACAGTAGGCTTAAACCCTGTCTACAGCTCAAGTTCCCTGCTTCTAGGCAAGTGTCACAACCAGTGGGCTATTGAGCTAAATGTTGGGAGGCCATTGCTGGTCCTGTTTCTTTTTATTCTGCTTCTAGTAGGTATGCAGCTAAGGGCAAACTAAGACTTGGCTCTGAGAATCCTCACATGTTTCTAAGGCATAGTGTATTGGCATGCAAACAGTCTCTGTTTTCATACTTGTCTGTTTAATAGCGTGTATCTCCATGTGACACTCTTGCATGCTTTTTTTTTTTTTTTTAAACAAAATATCATGGTGACATGACATTAACCTTTTCTAATATAGTTCACCACTTCATAGTGGACTTCCAAACGTATCCCTATCAAAGGAGTAAATACTATCACAGTTGTCATTATACTGAGTTTATAGGTACTGAAATCTGCCTTATTTTTAATTAGAAACATGGAAACATCACCTTTTCAATGATATAGGCCATGGCCATTTCTCATTGAAGATTTTGTACTGCACTTCCTCTTGACACTTGGTTCTTTCTTCTTTTCTGCTCATTCAAATGTCCCATCTTCCTCTTGAGCAATTACAGTATATATTTCAATGAACCCTCCAAATTCATTTCCTTAATCACTTCCTTCACTACAAAATAGCTTCCACTATCTTCAGCTTTGCCACTTTCATTTGCAAATTATTTAATCTCTCCTCTCTAGTTGTGCCTAAAGACTTCAGCCTCCCTTCCCAGCATCTGATTCTGCCCAGATTGCTATCATCCCAATTACCCACATTCACATGCTTCCTGACTCTCTGTGCCCAAATTCTCATAGTAATATAGTTTGTTCCTGCAACTCTCTCCCCCCATCACTCATTTCCCCTCTTACTTAAAATATTGTCCTTCTTCAAGGGAGCTAAGGAAATTCTACTTTAAAATAATTCACATAATCACAACTTTGAATAAACAAGGCTTTAATTAGTTAATGGATGTATAGCATTCTTTCTGCATAAAGTGTCATTTAGTGATGAATATAAGTGATAAGTACTATTTTAACCTCAATCTTATTAGTTGCTCTTATAAACCTGCATGTTTGCCTTTGATACTCTAATATTAATTGGCTGTTTTTCTCATCTAAGTACAATGAGGGAGTGGGAAGATTTACCTGCATAATTGCTTTGATCCTGATGAGGTTTTCTAAATCTCCACATAGCAAGGTGAAAATATAGATTCCGTTTATACTATTCAGTAATATGAGTGGCTATTTGCAGGCGTTAATGAACCATGTCGCTTTTTCATTTAAAGGGACGCTGCCAAATTAAAACTCACATATAGGAAATAATAATCCAGATGTTCAATTACTAGAACAATTTGGGGTAAATTGTCATAGCTCCATTGAGCTCTGTTGGCACTATGCTCACTTATTCCAGCCAGGGTCTGTGAGGGAGGAAAATGGGGGTACAGTTGTACCAGAATCCCAAGAAGGGGCAAAATTATGAGAATTTTCTTTCTTAATAGAAATTAAAGTATAGCAAGTAAAATAATAATTGAAAATAATATATATGTACATAAAGAAGTATGATCGCTAGACTTTTTTTTAAACTTATGGTAGTATAAGAGTGATGTTGTGGCTGTAATGGACCAGAAATTACGTGAGGGGCAAGGATTTCTTAGGGTGATATTTTTTTATTAGAACAGTTGCATTGTTGGGAAAGAGTTACACAAGCTTTTGAATGGAAGACATTTTTCATCAGGTCACTTTTTTAAACTTATAAATACAGGCTAGAACTCACATGGAATTCAAATGGATTTCTACTTCTTGTTTTCAAAATAGGAGGTGGGGACTCCCCTATCAATATATACTGGGCCTCCAAATTTCTTCCACTAGCCCTGCCCACAACTGACGGTCTGCTGCCATATTTATTTTTCATTACTCATAATATCTGGTTACTCTTAGGTATTTCATCCTTCTTGGACAATAGTACTAGAATGGTCAGTTCTCCTGTTTCTTGTTGGATTTACTATACTTCTCTTTCTCATGCCATAACATAATGTTCCTATGTTGCATCTGAATTTCTGACAATATAAATGAATCTCTCTTGGCCACCATGTAGCAATTTAAATAAAAAGAGGCATGACTCCCTGGTCTTCCATGGTATTTACTAGGGGTGTGTGAAATGGGCCCTATTTCATTCAGATTTGGATTCTGCCCAGAGGACAGTGATTCGATTAATTGATTTGGATCACTGTCCCCGATTTGATCTGGCCGAATCTGAATCTGAAGATTTGATGCTGATTCAGAGAATCAGTGATTCGGCCATAGACACAGCTTCACATTTTTTTTTCTACATACCTCAAGGCACAGCTTGTGAATGCTGTGATGCTGGGGCAGATGGAGCATCCCACAGGAGCACAAGGAGACCCACCGCATGCTCGGCGATGAACCTGGAAGTGGATTGGAAGTAGTTCTGGCCCACTTCTGGGTCCACCAGGGAGCACGCTGGGGCCCCCCGCCACTTCCCTAGCTTAGCAGTTGGCCACAGGGGGACCCTAGGTGCCCCCCCAGACCCAGAAGGCACCAGTCGCTAAACTGGGGGAGGCCGAGGGGCCACCCTGCACAGTCCCCAGTGGACCCAGAAGTGGACTGGAAGGACCAGCTGGAAGTACCAGCATGCCAAACGCGCTGGGACCCCCCCTCACTTATGCTCTTGTGGGATGCTCCATCATCCCCAGCATTGCAGCATTCACGAGCCACTTGGGACCTTGAGGTATGTAGAAAATGCATTTAAAGCTGTGTCTATGTCCGAATTGCCAAATCTTTATGAATCTCTCCAAATCGATTCGGAGGGTTCCAATTTGATTAGGAGAGATTAAGGGATCTCCTGATTTGATTCAGAGATTCGGCCACCAAATTGGGCCAAATCTCTGCTGAATCGAATCAGGGACTGAAGCTTCTCATAGCCCTAGTATTTACTATACCATGCAGACATTCAGATTAATCTTTGCAAAACCTTTATTTTCAATAATCTATTTCAGCCTAAAATAACAAGACAGAGTTCCCTTTGGATATTTTCTGTCAAACAAAGAGTGCTTCGGTTCTTTATTTGGAGATCTCAGATAGAATGAAGAAAGATTTCTTGTCTTTCCAAGCTGGTGACCTTGTCTGAAGACTATGTCAATAGAGTGTTCTGGGAAAATGCCCTAGCCCCATCCTTTGCAAGAACTAACAGATGATAGATAAGCAAGACACACACTTGGGAACTATCAAATATTTATTTAAAAAATAAAAAGAAACATGATCTGAATCTTATTCTAGTCACTTTTCCCTAGAATTTTCTTTATACATATTGAAGAAGCAATCCCAGCCGGGTCATGAAGTGCTACAGGGATTTGGGAACGGGGCTTAAGTGGTTGGGGGAACATTTGGTGTTTTCCTCAATCCTCCCAGTTTTGGGCTACAGGCTGAAGAGGGAGAGGAGGATCAAGGTAGTAAGCCAAAGACTGCGGTGCTGGTGTCATCATGAAGGCTTTGGCTTCCATGACCACAGTCCACTCTTTGGTGAGACAAGCAGTGAGCTGCTGGGAAGGGACAGCCTCCACCTCTCTCCACTTAGGAGGAAGCTCTTCTCAGCCAGACTGGCTGACCTGCTCCACTGGGCTTTAAACTAAGCCCTCCAGGGGATGGGGGAAGGTCTTAGAAAAGATTATCAAATAGGCCATTATTAACAGACTGGCTGACGGCAACATCCTGAGGGATAGCCAACATGGGTTTGTTGCGGGTAGGTCTTGATTGACCAATCTTATTTCCTTTTACGGCCAGGTGACCTATCACCTGGACAAGGGAGAAGAGATTCATGTCATATATCTTGACTTTAAAAAAGCCTTCGATCTGGTATCTCATGATCACCTCTTAGCAAACTGGATAACTGTGGCCTTGGCCTTACCACGATCCACTGGCTGGGGAATTGGCTCCATGGTAGGAGCCAGAGGGTGGTGGTTGATGGAAGTCAATCATTGTGGTGTGCTATGACCACTGGGGTCCCTCAAGGTTCTATCCTTGGGCCAACGCTATCCAACATCTTCATTAATGATGTGGACATTGGTATCAGAAGTGGACTGGCCAAGTTCACCAACGACACCAAACTTTGGGGTAAAGCGTCCACACCTGAGGACAGAAGGGTGATCCAGGATCACCTTGACAGGCTCAGGAAATGGGCAGATAGAAATCTGATGGTGTTCAACACTGAAAAATGCAAGGTTCTCCACCTTGCGAAGAAAAACCCACAACATGGTTATAGGCTCAGCAGTGCTACGCTGGCTAACGCTATGGACAAAAGAGACTTGAGGGTCATAATTGACCACAAGATGAACATGATCCATCAATGTGATGCTGCGGCTAGTAAAGTGAGCAAAACACTGGCTTGCATCCATAGACACTTCTCCAGCAAATCCCAGGATATCATTCTCCCCTTGTACTCAGACTTGGTGAGGCCACAGCTGGAGTATTGCATCCAGTTTTGGGCTCCACAAATGAAAAATGATGTGGAGAAGCTTGAGAGAGTGCGGCGGAGAGCCACGCGCATGATCAGAGATCAGGAAAACAGACCTTATGATCACAGGCTGAGAGCTATGGGACTCTTCAGCCTGGAAAAGCGCAGGCTCAGGGGTGATCTGGTGGCCACCTATAAGTTTACCAGGGGTGCTCACCAGGATCTGGGGGAATGTCTGTTCACCAGAGCGCCCCAAGGGATGAAGAGGTCAAATGGTCACAAACTCCTCCGTGACCGTTTCAGTCTGGACATAAGGAAGAACTTCTTCCCTGTCCGAGCCCCCAAGGTTTGGAATAGACTGCCGCTGGAGGTGGTTCAACCACCTACTTTGAACGCCTTCAAGAGACATTTGGATGTTTATCTTGCTGGTATCCTATCATCCCTGCTGACTTCCTGCCCCTGTGGCAGGGGGCTGGATTCGATGATCCTCCGGGGTTCCTTCCAGCCCTAATGTTTATGAAATCTATGAAATCTATGTCTATGAAATTATTAAGACATGAAGTGTGCTGGATAAATGAATAAAGTAGCATTTTACTTACCTGTTTAATAAAGGAGGAATAAAGAAGCTAAAGAGGTGCCAAAGGATACAAAGTTATGTAAGGATACGGATACCTTACTAATGACATGAAAATAACGGAACTGTATCAAGGAGGGACAATTGGTAGGTAGGATTCAGTATGCAATGGCATTATTTTGTCTTTCATTTCATGTATATGGCAAGATCACAGGAAAGTACAGGTGGAAGGGACCTCACAAGGTCATCTAATCCAGTCCCCTGTTCAAGGCAGGAGCATCCCTGACTAAACCATGCCAGTGAAGGGTCTGTCCAACCTGCTGTTGAAATTTTTCAAGGATGGAGATTCCACAACTTGTCTAGACAGCCTGTTTCAACACCACCCTCATAGTCAGAAAGTACTCCCTAATCTCCAACCTAACATTTCCCTTGCTGAAGTTTGAGACTTTTGTTCCTAGTCCTGTTCTCTATGGGTACAGATCTGTAATCACCCTTCAGGTATTGGAAGACTGTTATCAAATCTCCTTAGTCTTCCCTTCTCCGGACTAAGTAACCCTTGTTCCTCAGAAGTTTTGCTTCTCAAGCATCTAATTATGTTTATTGCTCTGTACAGGACTCTTCCCTAACTGTTCGCATCCTTCATGAAGTTTGGGGCCCAAAACTGGACATGATAGTCCATGCGAGGCCTCACCAGTGCTGGATGGAGCAGAAGAATCAGTTCCTTTGATTTGCAAGTGACACTCCTGTGAATACAACTTAGTATACTGCTGGCCTTTTTTTGCAACAGCAGCATGTTGTTCACTCATATTCAGCTTATTGTCTACTGAAACCCCCATGTCCTTCTCCTAAAAATGCTTTATCAGATAAAATAGAAATTGGAAACTGATAACAGCAGATAGAGAGACAGGAGTTTAGCCAAGGCAGAAGATCAATTTCCAGCTGAGAGTTCAAATGACATGGAGACTCAGCAGCAAAGCAGAACTTCTGAAAGATAATTTGAGGAGGCAGAAAGAGAAAGAAGCAGGGGAAAAAAGCATCTTTAAACCATCAATGATATGGTTGTGGAGCAATTCAGAGAGAACTTTCGTTCGAGAAGAGCAAAAGAAAATGGCATAAAGAGACAGTGGCCACATCTACATGAGACGCTGATGGCTCAGTCATTATGGTACAGTCATTTAGTACCTGTATAAATAAATACTAAATGACTGCACAGTGACCAGAGCTACTGCGCAGTAGCATCATCGAATGGCTTTTAGGTGATGCTGCCTGCACAGTAGCTCATTACTACTGTGTAACAGTGTCGCATCAGGCTTCCTGCCATGCGGTGCTACTGTGCAGTAGTAACAAGCTCCTGTGCAGCCAGCATCTCGTGTAGATGCAGCCTGTTTGAAGAATCAGCTGGAAAAGTTGAAAAGGGCATTCAGACAAGTGCTCAAAGAGAAGTTGAGGGAAGGCTGCTGGAGTATTCCACCTACTAGATAATGAGAAGTGAAATACTGGGCTCTCAAAATTGTAGGTGAAACCAAAATAAGTTAAGGGTGTGGACGCATCAGTCCTTCAATGCTTAAAGCTCTTTCAGAAGGGGAATGCCGCAAAATGGCAGCAGCTGGTATATATACATGGGGTTAGAATGAGTCAAATGCAGCAAAACAGTTCCTATTTTAACACTTTCATCCAGGGTAATATAAACACACGCGCACACACATGCATGCATGATTTATCTAATCTATTGTAATCTAAGGGTCAGATCTTCAGGTGGTATAAAAACCGGTGCAGCTGCTAGGCTGTCTTTCCCAGTTAGGATTGTAACTGAGGCAGATATAAAGTTGCTGCCACAAAAATATCAGTACAATAAATTTGCTTTAGAAAGACAGAAATGCTTACGTAGCTTCCACTAGGAGAAAAGACACTCCTGGATTGTCTTCTTTTTTTCCATTTTTTTTTTTTTTTTTGATGGTGGGAATAAAGCATCATTAAGAGTGGCTTCACAAAACACCGTTTGTCTAAGCTGTCAGTGAAAACCTTGTACTGAAAGTGAAACAACAGAGTAACTTCTATTTACTCTGCCTGAAGAGAGGACACACACACACACACACACACATGAACACATGCACAAAAAATAAAAGAAGAATTGGATAACAGACAGTACACTAGCGAAACAAAAACAAACTTAACTGTCAGATGAAATCATAATTAGTATTACCTTTCAGGGAGCTCTGTCTTTACTAACCTTTAAATTGCCATGATTTTTCTAAACTGCTAACTTAAAGTGTGCATAGGTGGCAGATTTTGGTCCGCATCTTGACAACAGTGAAGAAAACCTGCAAGGTAGAATTTCTGCAAGTCTCTTCAAACCGATTGTTCCCAGTTTGTGATGTTTCCTTGCTCTCAGATTACACACACACGCACATACATATACATACATACATACATATAAATATATATATACATATATACACATACACACACACACACACACACACACATATATATATATATATGTTTAGTTCATAGTAAAATTTAGATGACCTTTTGATACTTCCCATCCCTTTTTCTAAACAGCCATGCCAAAGAAGTGACAACTAGAAAATAGAAAAATAATTAGCACAGACTTAACTGACGCGCATTCATTGCGGTATAGAAAAGGGTATAGCAAAGGAGGGCTGAAAGGGACCTTGTGAGACCATCTAATTCAACCCCCTGCCTAAGACAGGATCATTCCTATCCAAATCATCCTATGCAAAACTACTGTCTAACCTCTTAGCAAAACTACACAGTCCATCCTCTCATGACATAATACCATAATATGCCACAGATAAAGCAGGAGAAGGACCACAGTGGCCAATGTCCTGCTTCTGTAAAGGTTGTTAATGTATGGCTCAAGTGATCCGAGGAAGAGAGCCATGCTCTATGCTACAGCGGAAGGTAACCTCCCTCTCTCCCAGCTAAGTCTATACCAATCTGACTGGAGTAAAATTTCTTCCTAACCCCAATTATGGCAATCAGTCTGACCCTGAGTGGATGGGCAAGACCCTTTATTCAGGAATCTCTGGGTTTAACTCCCAGCAGGAGCACTGGCATATCCCAATCAAAATCCCCAGCCTTGCCTGCAGCCGACAGACAGCCAATGACCATGAAGAAGCCTTTAAAAAACCCTGACATATGTAGCAGCAGTGGGGGAGGGGGTGGGAATTCCTCTCCTGCCCCAATTCCTCTCCAGCAAAGCCCAGAATCATGGGAAATACCCAGAGTACAACACAGACATTGCTACACCTACATTATCCCCAATGGCTGTCCAACACAATGGTAATCAAGGATATAACCTTATGAGAATAGATTTCAATTTGACTTTCAAACACGTGGCATGTGCTTTGACAGGTTCATGAATGGACAAGAATTATGGGTGACATCCATGGGTGATATAACACGCATCTAATTTTTCAAGAAATTTATTTTTTTTAAAAGGTCCTAATGTTAAAACCTCTGCAGTTTCCTGTCACAACCCAAGGGTGTGATTTTTGTTTTGTGAGTGCTTCGGCACTGCTAAATTGTTCCCGTTAAATTGCAGCTTCTTTGCACGGTGGAGTTTTCTGCCGCAGAGGAGAACCCCGGTGCAAAAGAATTCCCGCCACCAGTAGCTTTCTTTGCAGGGTGCATTTCTTTGTTGCAGCACAGAAATGCACGTTGCAAGGAGTTCCCGCCATTCATATTCAAATTTGTGCCCCACCATTGGCTAGTTCTAAATTATTCCTACGTGGCGGCTAGTGATTGGCTTGCTAGCTGTATAAAAAGCTTGAGTGGTTTCCGCCCAAGTTGGAGGACTCCACGAACACCAGGAGGAGGAGACTTCACACTGTGTGAAGATCTCTAAGCGCTGCGGAGCCTATTGGACCCAGCGCATTTAAAGCAGGCAACAGGGGTCTGATCAGCCTCTAGCCTCTCCCTGTCACCGAGCGCAATCCTCGACGTATCCCTCTTCCCTGGGCACAAAAAGATCCACGGAGCCTAGCAAACTTCGTGTGAGTCTATTCAGAGCTCTTCACTTCGAATCCCTGCGTGCAAGTTCCCGGAGCCCAGCAAACTTCGTGCGAGTCTATTCAGAGCTCTTTGGTTCGAGTACTTTCTTCGGTTGGCGCGACGGGCTCGTGGTTTAGAGCCTCCAACCGGACGGGCTAGAAGAGTGTTCACGGGAAGGAACTCTAGTCCACCTCTCATCTTTTCTATCTGTAACCGCAACTCACGCAAGTTTTCCAGCCTACACTGTGACCATCTTCGGTGTAAGTAAACAATCTTTAAATCAACCATTACGCGTCCGTGACTAATTCTAGCGTGTCGCCTGTTTTCTCCGACCCAGCGTGCCCGGGCTGCTGGCCACAGCCCGCGCAGAGCACAAAAAGGGCCTGGATCGCTCCCGGCCCGCACATTTCCTTGAATTATTTCTTTACCTATAATGGTATATAGCTGGTGGAAATCAACATTTTAAAAAGACCATATTTGATTGGGGTCAACAATATTAAAGCTCTTTTGTTAAAAGCAGAGCCAAAAATACAACTGATGAGATGAACAGCTGTATGGGAAGATCCACTGTATAAAGACCCCAAGACATGTAGTGTTGGGTTCAGACAGCTGTTATGTGCTGGACCCTATCTATGCATTAAAATATTCTGAATGAGTAAAAGAACAAATACCCTATAATGCTTGTTCAAAATCCAGACAAAAAAAGCTTATTTTATGAAAGTCTGGGAATCTTTCTAATAACCTGGTCTAGACAGGTAGAAAAAAGAATCATTTGAAATTCACAAGTGCCTTTGTTTGCTAGATGTTTTCTAATGTATTTTCACATTTGGCAAGTAAAAATGCATGACTTTCTTCCTGAGAAACATAATAGTTGGGTAGGCTGAATATATTCAAAATCACTATAAGCTACAAGACAGATTCAATCTTATTAACAGTGGTTTAAATTTAAACTAATTCCACTGTTGTTATGCTACTGTAATTGAAATCAAAATCTGGACACATCCTAAGGCATTTCTTAGGTGGGATGCTTGAAAGCAGTAATAATCTATAAATCAGCAACATATTTTATCTCTAAAAAGACTCCAGTAATTATAGGAAACATGAAAGATCCTCATAAATCCTGAAAAGGATAGTGCTTGTGATGAAAATTTCTTCTAGTTTGTCTCTCCACCTCCCCTCCTTAAAACTAGCAACCTATGCATATATTTAAAAAAAAAATAATAGCTATATGTTAATTTGGGAGGTTTGGTAGAAGATTTCATTTTTATTCTTCTTAGAAATTATTGGCATTGTTACCTCTAACCTCTGTGCTTGTCACCACAACTGTGCCTTTTGTATCCACAACCTACCTTTGTATAAACCATGATGTTATACTGATTTGAGTTGTAACCGGACATGAAATAAGAGAGAGATGCTCTTTGCGATAACTGGAATGGAAAATGCATAGGGAGCTTTATTAACCTTGCTCTGTAAATTTGAGTGTGGTATTTCTGGTCATTCCTACTTCTGCTTCATTATAACTCAAAAGGAGAATTACAATACGAGTGGAGGCCCAAAGGTTCAGGTCAGGGGCTGCTTTCTCCAGAATGTCAGAAAATCAAATTTATAATAACAAAAGACATTATTAGTAAGTGATTACCAGCCACTTTAGGCACCTAGGGCACTTTTGCACATACTCCGGAGGTGGGGGAGGGGAGGGTGGAGCTTTAATTAAAGTAGCTCCAAGAGCCACAGCATTTGTGTATCAGTGTTTTTATGCTTCAAAATGGCAGCAGGGCACTTGAACTAAAGCGTGTTTGACGAGCTTCAGATCAAGCACCCCCAGCATCATTTTTAAGTGTGGGGACACTAATACACGAGCCGCAGGCTGCTGGAGCATGGTAATTATTCGGGCTGTGTAAAACATCTATGTTTTGTTTCGGTTTCAGATTCGCCATTTCAGAGGGACAGTGATTCATTCCCGTGTTTCAGATCACTGTCCCGTTTTGATTCAGCTGAATCTGTTTTGGTGTTTCAATGCTGTTTTGGTGTTTCGGCCATAGTCTATAATAGGGAGTCACTAAAATGCCTATAGCTTTGTAATTTCTTCCCTGATTCAGATGAAAATTGCAGGGCTGGTAGCCCCTTATGAGGGCATGAAGCTTGCCAGGTGTCAAGGAGATAAATGCAGGGGGTTTCATGAAACTGCACCTCAAACTGTTCAAAGCAAAACTTGTATCGCCAGCTGGCAGCGGTAGAATGTGTCATTTCGCATGCGAATCCAAGGGCCCGCGCCCCCCCGAGAAGGCCAAACAACTGTGCCAGACTCCTCCCAGGGGTGTGGGCCCCTGGATCTGCTTGTGGGATGACAACATGCTGTCACTGCTGGCTGGGGCTAGTGCCAACACCTGAGTCTGCTCTGTGCATCCCATGCCGAGTGCTGGGAAGACTGGTGCTGTCACTGGCCCCAGCTAATAGTGGCAGCATGCTGTCATCTGGTGTGCAGATCCAGGGGCCTGTGCCCCCCGGGAAGAGTCCAGCACAGCCCCTCAGCCCTCCCAGGGGGTGCGGGCCTCCAGATCTGCATGCAGGATGACAGCATGCTGCCACTGCTGGCTGGGGCTAGGAGGAGCACCAGTCTCAAGTGCTGGTGCTGGTGCTGGCCCCAGCTCCACATGCAGATCTGGGGGCCCATGTGCCCCAGGAAGATTGTGGGGCTTTGCCAGAATCTTCCCCGGGGGCATATGCCCCCAGATCTGTGCATGGGATGACAGCAGGCTGTCATCCCTCCCCCAGAGCACTGGTATTGGAAGGGACCTCAGGGACAGATCGCAGACACTGGCCAGCTACAGATGTCAATATGAGAGTAGTCCTTCCCCCCTCTTCCCCCTCCCTCTTCTTACTTTCTGTTTCCCTGCAAGCTCCAAAACTCCAAAATTTTCCCAAATTTTCTGAAACATCTTGGATGCTTTCATTTTGTATCAGAGCCTTCCATTTTCTTTTGGATTTGGTGTTTCAGGTGCCAAAATGGGCCAAAACCCCTCCAAAATGAAAATGGCTACTGAAGTTTCACACAGCCCTAGTAATTACCACACTCCAGAAGACTTGATTAATTCAATCTTCTCCAACAAACTGTAATTACAGTGCATTGGAACAGCCTCCCTGCTTGTGTATAGGCATCCCTAAATTCAAAATGTAGAGCCCCACTATTTAGCAAACACCATTTGCTTTAATCCATTGTTGCTGCCAGAGATGAGAGATTTCAGTTTGGAAATGTATTTCCGTGGAGATATGTAGGAGCTCATAAACCAGACAAGACTAATTGTAAGCTCTGACAACAAGTTACACTGAAAAAACACTTTTCTTTACCCCATTCCTGATAGATCTCACATAGCACTGCTGTTTAGATACCTCATACCTCCCTTACATAACTCCAATTAAAACTGTACGAGAAAGATGTGTATAGTTACAATGGCATGATTACAGTGGGAAAATGTAATTAAAATACCTGGTTTCCATATAATTTTAGTTCTTTCTAATAACCCCTGGGGCATCTTTGCATCTACAATACGATCAGATGAACCAGTATTATCTGTACTTGAAATTAAACAAATAGATTATTAGTTAAATTCATTGTTACGTTACTCATCTTAGACCAGTGCAGCACAACTGGTTTCAGTGGTGCCACACAGCTGGAATAAAGCAGAGGTGAAATCATCCTACTGGGCTCACAGTGCCTCAAGGGGTTTAGATGCCTATCCTGGAAATGTCCTATTAGCTATTAGCCAGCCTCTCCAGCCCAGGAAGGACTAAACTCCATGATCGCTATTTTTTACCTTATAGTTAAATCCAACATAAAAATCCCTACACCATTTTCTCCACACTTGACACCTGTCCTCCGCCCTACTTCTTCCCTTTCCTAAATGGGCTCTTTCAGCTTTTATAGTAATCAAATTATCAATCCCCACCCACACAACCAAGCTCTTCACACTTAGGTCTGATAACCCTCTTTACATAGGCCAATTGATGCAAGTGAAACTTCTGTGAGTCCACGATTTTTCAAGGGGGGGGGGGGGGGTTAATTTAAAACAGGTTGAATGGACAGCCCCTGCCCTTCCAGAAACAGACCACCTCCTACATCACCCCTGTCTTTATAAGCACCCCCAAAAAACTCTACTCAGTGGTGTTTGGAATCCAGATTGACTTTCAGTGCCTCAAACTTATATCCATTTTCAAAGCACTCACCTCTTAATGTTTCAAAGTATGATAAAGTAACTGGAAAATGATGATTTTACCTTATAAGAGGGAACTCTCTCTCCGCTATTCCAACCTGCAAAAGGAGTAATAGTCAATTAATATTTTATAAAACCCTGTGGAACCTGTTAAGCAGCAATTACTGTATCTGTAATAAATGCCAAATGAATATGCATGATTTAGGATTTTCAGGATAAAACACTATAGGCTGAAGATATGACAAAGATCTATTAGAATAAAGAGAAAATGGAACAGGAGTTTACTGAAAACCGTGGATTTTGCTGTGCTCTCTTGGAAAATGTCTGGATGATTGTGTATGCAAATTATGCTGACAGAAGCCTCAAGTTCCTGTAATCTGGAACAAGACACACTTGACGATTCACTGCAAAAACCTACCCCACAGTAATTTTGCTTCTATTTTTTTTTTTAAATTCACTTACTATTTTTCAGAAAAAGGCACCATTTCTTAGAAAAGCTCTCAGATGAAAGTGATCGTTCCATCCTAACCTTTCATGCCATGCTGACAGGTGCTAATGGTTGCTATCAAGGTAGTCTTAGATCCAGAGATAATCTCAGACACCATTAAAGCCAATAGATAATCAAAAGCCCCCTCTCAGGCTTAACAGAAGGGGCTGATCAGATCTCTTTGTATTCAGCTGCAGGCAAGAGAGGTTACAACCTCAGGGACTAAAATGAATGGCCAGGGCACAGCCAAGTCGGCTAGTTGAATAGGGTTTTCCCTAACCACAAGGACAGAAACTGGAATATTGTATGTAGCTTGTGTGTGTGCTGAAGAGGAAAAAAAAAACCCAAAGTAGTCATAGGAATACTCTCAAATTGAGCTTTTAGTGCTCAGTGCTCAGTGAAGTGACAGACTTTGGGATTTCTGAGCAAGGAAATGCCCAGCAGTGTGTGCCTAGGGTTTGTATTTGCCTGCTTGTTTTGTTGGGCTTTTTTGTTATTTTTTTTTTTATTTTTCGTGGGGTTTTTTCCTCTTATTTTTTTGTTTTTTTCTTTTGCTTTTACTGTCTTCAAAGAAACAGGTACCATTTTTGACAAAAGAAGGTGACTCCCAGAATGGACCAGATTTGTGTCATCAATATTTTCACCTTCATGGGAAAACCCTTGAAGGTGAATTAGTTAAGTAATGTTGCCCAACTTTTTGGGCCAAAAGAGCCGTATGACACTTTGGTGTCCCATGCCCATCATCTGGGTGATCCAAACTTTTTTGGTTTTGTTTTTTTGACTACTTCCTCAGTCAAACCTTTTTTTTTTAAACCCGTATGAAATATTTGTTCAAGATGCATGTCTATGCACATAGGAACAGTTCAGTAGAACAAGGTGCATTGGTGATGAGCCCTTTAGAGTGAAGAGAAAATCTGAATGAGAGCACAAGCTATCAAAGGAGGGGTCATAGTTAAAGTGAGTTCAGTATTTTAGGTAAATTTACACAGAGCCCCATTTTACTGAGAAAAAACACAAAACCTCTCCACTTCAAGAAAGAGTCAGGTGTTACAGTTTAATTAGAAGTGAGAGATACCAAACTGCCTTTTGTATCAGTATATTTTGACCCTTACAAAAATATACCAATAAAAGTACTCTCCTGGGTTTTCATTTTGAAAATACAGTCACTGGGAAAAGGGCATCATTACAGTATGAATCAATATGTTGTCACTGTGGAGCAGCTGGGCTGGACTGTGATTGTCCCTTTGCATCACTTAATGAGCAAAAGGTCCATAAAGATGCCCTACCCTGAGCAATGGAATAGTCCCCTTTATACAGGGGCATCTTTAGGTAGCAAAGAGCCTGCTATATACAAATCACTCTGCTCTTGCTTCTTTCACTTCATTCTTCCCTCTCCTCCATCCATGTGGA
>NW_005842038.1:39222-43620 GCF_000455745.1 Alligator sinensis | reverse complement strand
AGCAGGAATATAGATGTTGCGCACTTTAGAGTGTAGAAATAGGCACTTAATATAATGACTTTATGCATCCCTTTTCCTGGAGCAATGAGAAAAAGGGCTGGATTGCCTTAGGAGAACCAGCTGACCATACACAATGAGGGTGAGGTTGCATGTTAAACTTAGATCATACTAAGGGAATTTAAAATGTGAACATCTTCATGTTAAAGTATACTACCTCATGCTAAGTGCTTTCTGAGCATCTCCAAGTTCTGCCATTTCAGGTGAGGGTTAACTCTGGGCTGTGCTACCTAGCTCATGTTAGCAGTGCCATACTTAGACTCCTGGTGGCCCTGAGCAAACTTTGTCCATTGGGCCCCCCTTTGCCAGAGACGATTTTTTTTGGTTGTAAAATATCTTTAAATAGTTCATTCTCAATTGATAACATTGCCAGTCTCATATGTGCGCAATATTAAAACTTTTTTTTTGCAATTGTAATTATTTTTTTCATTTTCGGGCTCCCTTTCTGTCCGGGCCCCAGGTGGCCACCCAGTTTGCCCATGGCTGTGTTCAAGGTCTTCATGTTAGGGTAACTTCAGTCTGCTCCCTGGAGAAAAAATAAGCAATTTGTAGTCCTTCAGCATCCCAGGATGCACCACTCTCAGCCCCAACCATTTCCCTCTCTCGGAGCAGGGATAGAGCCCATGTATCCTGGCTCTTAACCATGCCCCTGCTTGCCAGCCCTCTATTGACAAGTCAGAGCTGTGTAGACAAAAAAATGATATTATGAGTGCTCAGAGAACTTTCCAACTTTAACACCATGTCAAAGGGAGCCCATTATCCATAGATTTAGTATGGTCTAAATGTCACGTAGACCTCATGACACTTAGCACCATTATTATGAGGTTTCATGACACAGCCAGTGCTATAGTTTATTTTCAGCAGTAGCATAACTTCAGGTGGGCAAGAGGGGCACCAGTGCCAAGTGCTAATGTAGTAGGGGTGCCAGAATTGTGCCACGAACCCTGGAAAGTCCAGCAGCAGAAGCAGCCCCACAATGTTGCTCTTATAGTAGCAGCTGGGTGCATAAACACAGTGCCAGGGATGTAGGTTGTAGCCCTGTTGGTCTACAGATAGGCAGACAAGGTTCTTTGGGTGAATCTTATATCATTTATTAGACCAACTTAAATACAGGTGACCCTCGCCATTCGCGGGGGATACGTTGTCGTGTCCCGTGAATGGTGAAATCCGCAAATAAGGCATTGTGTTCATGAATGCAGTGCCCCTGGCGGCTGGGGGTGAGGGAGCACAGCTCTGGTGGTGACAGTGGGATTGCAGTGGCTGGAGCCTGGCGGCAGCAAGCACAAAGCTTCCAAGGAGCTCCTGGAAGTGTATAAAGTGTATTTAAAATGTGAGTTCAGAATGCCGAACCCATGAATAACAAGGGTTTCCTGTAGTTGGAATTTTTTTTTTCTTAGCTTTTGGGTTTAAAAACTCTTCATCAGGGTGAGGAACAGTTTGCAGTTGGTGCATAGGCGATTGGTGCTACCTTAGTCTGCCCTCCTGAGACCAATCAGTGACCATGGGGGGCCCCCCATGGCCAATCTCGTCAATCAGGAGGGGGATCCCCCCACAGTCAATCTTGCCAACTGGGAAGTGGCCATGGCACTCCCAAAAGTGGCCACAGCATTCAGAAGTGGCCGCAGCACTTCATCCGGCACTCCCACTCCCCAGCTGGGGCTATCGGGGGGGCACTTGTGCTCCCGCCTGCCCCCCTGCCCATCACCTAAGTGGGGAGTGTGGCCTGTCAGGGGGTGCACCAGCATTCTCAGGGGGTGCACATGCACCCCCATGCACCCCCTACGCATTGCTACTGAGTTGTTGTATGCTCTTCCTAGATGGAATGAATAGTAAAGTGGCTAGAGGCTGATATGTATGCAGGAAAGGCAGTTAGTGAAGATGTAAATTGAGGAGTCGGTGGGTGAGATACAGTCTGTGGGGGGCAGGGAGGGGGAAGGGGGATGAATGTAGCAGGTAAATAGTGGAGAGGTACCTGGGGAGTCAGATGTCAGGCAGGTCATAATGTGTCATAAATCCAATGTCTATATTTAGTCCATGATTTTTTGTATCCAGGCAGTTGATGGAGTGACGTTCATAGGCTTGTCTGTGTAAAGTGTTGTGTAAATTCCCTTTGACGATCAGGACTGAGAGATTGGAGAGCGAGTGCTTTCCTTGTGAGAAATGTGTCCCCACTGGTAAATGGGTATTCCTGTCTTTGATAGATTTCCAGTGTGCATTCATTCTGGTGTGCAGTTGCTGTTTAGTCTCTCCTATGTATTTTCCATCAGGGCATTTGGAAATGTAAACTGAGGAGTCAGTGGGTGAGAGACAGGCTATGGGGGGTAGGGGAGTATTCTTGTCTTTGGTAGATTTCTAATATGCATTCTTTCTGGTGCACAGTTGCTGTTTGAACCAGCTGGCCCTGCCCATGCTCTGGCACCACTTACACACCTTGCCTGCCCCCTGCCCTCCCCCGAGGTCCTGGCAGGGCTCCAGAGACAGGCACCAGAGTTTTTTTCTGGCCAGGACAACACTGGGTTGCTGTGGAGGTCCTGAGCCTCCCCTTGCAGGAGGACAGCCAGGGCCTGGTTTGCATCCACAGCCAGGTCTTGAAGTTCTGCCTTCAGGCCCTGCAGCAACTGCTATATGGTGTTGGTAGCTATGCGGCATTGGGCCAACTGGAGCGTGCCTTCCTCTGCCAGTTCTGAGGACTCCAATATGACTGGAAGCTCCTCAGCCTGTGGGGTTTCTCCCCGCAGGACCTGCGAGAGCTGCCAGAGTTTGACCAGGACCACCTCCAGCCCTGGAGGCTGCTCTCTCCCTCCAGGTCCCCTGCAACACTCACCCAGGGTGCTGGCCTTCTCTTCGAACCCCTCCTCTGGAACCCCAGTTGGAGGTGCCAATGGCAGAGGCACCCCAGTTGTGACAGAGGTTGATTCTGGCTGGTGTCACCCATATTGGAGACCTCCTGGACTACGATAGGCAGGACTGGATGGACCCTGCTGTGTTGGCCCAGCACATGGGCCTACCCATGACATGTGCGACCTCCTGTCTGGTCCAGGAGGTGAAATTTGCCCTACCTCCCTGGCCCTTGCCCTTGCCCTTGCCCTCACCCTTGTTGACCAGGTCCTGTACGGTGGTGGTCCGCACCCACTTCCGTGTCGTCCTGCCCACCAGACTTTTTCATGGGACTGTCACCTTGCCCGGCCTCACAGCGCTCCCCACTCCATCACCTGAGCTGGCTGGAGGATACCAGACTGGTGTGCTTTTCCACCATCCATCACCATCACCTCTACATGCTCATGTGCTGCACAATTCATCATGCTGCCCTCATGTCCCACCCAGACACCAAGTGGTGGGACCTGCTCAGTGAGGGCATGGCTGGAGCACCCCAGTGGCTGAGTCTGTACTCCACCCTCATCCCATGAGCCACTGGGGATCTCATCTAGTGGCTCCTCCATGGAGCCATAACCATGGTCATGTATATGGTGAGCTTCATGGACACCCCAGTCTCCTGCTCCATCTTCAGGCAGAGGGAGACCCTGGAGCACATGACCGTTGAAAGCACCAGGCTGCATCCCCTCCACCTCTACCTCCATAACCTTCTCTTGAGGTTCTATCTGTGGCCCCACCAAGTCCTGGGACCTCCTCATCAACCTCCTCCTGGCCCTGGCCCTGGCCCTGGCCCTGGCCCTGGCCCTGGCCCTGGCCAAGTGGTCCCTGTACTCGAACAGGCCCAAGTGTGCCCTGTACTCGACCAGGAAGAAGACTGTGGCTGGGAAGGTGCCTGGAGACTGTGGGGCTGCTTTCCTCTCCCTTGTTCATGCACGTTTCTAGGCAGATCACCAGTGGGCAGTGCCCACCGGCTCCTTGGATGCCTTTGAGTACTGGTGGGTGCAGCCCAGGGGGGCTCTGCTTAGTGTCCCCCTCTGGAGAACTTAGATTCATAGTTTCATAGATTATAGAGTTGGAAGGGACCACAATGGATCATCATGTCCGAACCCCTGCTCCTGGCAGGAAAGAGGACTGAGGTCAGATGACCCCAGCCAGGTGAATATCAAGCCTCCTTTTGAAGACCTCCAAGTTAGGTGATAGACCTCCAAGGTAGGTGATACTTCTTTTTACATTTTGAACCTTTTGACCCCCATATCATTCCTACCCTTTTCTTCCTTAGTTGTCCCCCCCCTGCAAAAAAAAACAAAAAAAAATCAATTGTATCTTTCAAACTTTAGCCCCACACAGTGGGGACTATTAGTTAATGAGGTGGGTCTTCAAGCCCATGATCTCTGGCAGATACAAATAGACAGGGCATTTGATGCACTGGTTGAGATATATAACATTTCTGGAGGTGCAGCTGTAAGA
>NW_005842038.1:26320-39212 GCF_000455745.1 Alligator sinensis | reverse complement strand
GGCTCTGTTTTGGGGTGTAGTAATTGTGAGTGGAGGGGGGGTGTGGGCAGGTTTTGCATTTCTTGTCACAGACACAGTGATGCTGCTATGGGAGCTCCAGCTGGGGTGGGCAGAACATGCTGCAACTGAAACAACAGTAGCTAAGGACTGAGAGTCCCTCCTGTGCCTGCCCCACCAGCTCTCTGAGCCCCTGTTCATCAGGTGCTCAGAGGTGCTTCCCAACCTCCTACCCTTGTTCTCTAGCAGGATTTTCCCAGGGCACAAACCCTGCTCATTATGCTTCTGATTTTCACCAAGAAATAATAGGTGTAGTCATGGCTTTGATTAAACCTGGGTTGCACATCATGGGCTTTGGGGTTTTTTTTCTAACTTGGGTTGTATATCTTTCCTCGCCTCTCAGAACTGGCAACTAACTGCTTCAAACTGGCAACTGACTGCTTTGTGTTTGTCCTGACTCCCTATGCCTGAAGAAGGGTGATTGTGCTCAAAAGCTTGCTAAGAATTTTTTTCCAACTGCTGAGTTGGTCTAATAAAAGATATCACATGTACTCAAAGAACCATGCCTGTTTTTGTGTTTGTCCTTACTTTTAAGTATCTCTGGATACAAAGTTCCCATTTGACAAGTGCTTTGTTTGACTAAGGCCCATGTATTAGACCAGTGGTTCTCAACTTTTTTGGACCATGGACTGGCAAACCATGGACTGGAAGTGACCGCTGAATGGAAGTGACTGCAGAACAGAAGTGACCACAGGCTGGCAAACTATGGACCAGCATACTGCAGACTGGAAATGACTGGAATATTGTGGACCGGCAGCCAACCCTTTTTTATACAGAGTATAAGTTGACTGCCAGGCCTCAGCAAGCCAGTCACTTACGTACTTCCGGTCTGGCAGCCAACCCTTCTGCAGACCAGCAGCCAACCCTTCATTGCCTGGTACTAGGCCATAGCCTGGGGTTTGGGAACCTCTGTATTAGACTAAACCAAGATAAATGAGTCTTGTGTAGCAGATTTCTTCATGATATGAGGGCTGGGAGTATAGGATGGACGTATGAGCAGAAGGTGAAGTACACAAACCGAATAGTACAATATAGCTGGCTCCTACACATCTTCAACAAGTGAGTTTGCTTTAGGGTATTCACAGAGGTCAAAAGTTTGCTGATGTAGATAAAAACCAAGGGACCTTGCTGAATGGCACTCACATGAATGTGGATGCACCTTTAAAGCATCGTTGTGGTTTGGTCCTCATCATCCTAATGTGCTGAAACCTCAGAAAGCAGGGAAAAGCAGTGAGCACTGTAACCTGTGGATGGCAAAGTTCACAGATATAAAATTTCTCCAACTTCTAACCCCTCGCAGCTTTGCCTTGTGGGAATTATAAGCGATAAAGGCTTAGTCTATAAACCTGAATCCAATGACAAATTAATCTGTTTAAGGAAAATAGTAAGGAAAAGAGGTGAGTCTTTTTGCAAATGCAGACTTGAGTTCCAAGTTAGCTATGTACAAATACAACTCTGAACCAACTTTTAACAAGATTGAACTCACTGCAATCTGAAATGTCAACTATGGCTGATCTCATATGCATAATTGGTCATGCTAGACTTCAATCCTACCTTAATTCTAGAAAAGCCACTTTGAAGAAAATAATGCTGTATTTAATTTACAATGCTTAGGTGAAATATGAATTTATTTTATGAAAAGATTTGCTAGGGCTTAAAATGAAACCACCAAATAAAGGAAAACACTAGTATTGGGTTAAGGATTAGAATCATATGATTGATAATGAAAAATACATACTGAGCTAACAAGCATGTGCAAATTAATTTCTTTTTTTTTGGTTCCTAACATAAGCTATAATATTATATTTCACAAAGTGATCCTATCAGAATATTGCATTTTTCCATTAGCAGCATTAAGTTAGGTCTTACTATTAAACCATATACGTCAGTCCCATTAAACAGGATACTACTCCCAGCAGTGCACTCATCAGTGGTATTATTTCAGCTAAATACCAATTTCTTTCATTCAACTGGGATTTGTACAAGATGCAGTTCTGAATATTAGAAGCCATCCTGGGAAACTGTTTATAATGAAGAGCGGCAATCAGTAGACAAATCCCTGTAGTCAAATTGTCTTAAACAAAATAACATTTTTATTTTTTATGGAGCAAATTACATAAAGTGCCAACCATATGGATTTAATGAGTGTGACTTTCCAAAACTATAAACAAGGTTGGGTTTATATTTTTTACAGCACAGTAGATGCAAATTAAATTTGCTTTCAGATGCGCTTCTCAAACCAATGATCTCTGTGTTGTAAAAAATATAATCCATAATTGGAAGTTCAGTGCTAAAAACAATTAAAGCCTATTGCCATATTATGCTTAGAGGTACTTGGAACTTGGGGCATTTTTTCCCATGGAAACTGTCTTCTTTAAGCTAATGGAAGGGTTAGAGGTAAATGAAGCCCACTGATAAGATGCACACACAAGAAAGTCTCGTTCGAGACATTCTGGGCCAGTATATATCAATATTTAGCTGGACGATTTTGAGATTGGTTGAACTAAGCTGATATAACATCACATAGATACTAGTAATGGCCAACCTAACAAAATCGGTGCTAGATGAGTGCCCAAGCATTTCCAGTGAGTTTTACAGGATGCATCACAGAAATGCACAAGCTAGAATCCAAATGAAAACCGAGGACGGCAAGTCATCAGTTGACACTACCACATGCCACTGCCACTCTTGATAAGGCTGGACTCTGATGTGTACGAAGAAATGTTTCAGGAGGGTGGTCACTTAGTAAAATCAGGAGAAAAAACATGGTATAAGAGGGAAAACCATAAGTTAAGAACAGGGAACCCACAAAAACAGATAGTTATAACTTCCCGGTGTAAGAACTATAGGAACATTGCAGATGATTTACATGTCAAAAGGAGCCCATTATCAACTAGGTGAGCCAGAGGCAAAAAAAAAAAAAAAAGAAGAAGAATCTGCCACTACCCTCGACCTATTGTCCCGGTTATTCCAAAAGCTACTAAAGATGAGGTAGGAGACATTCTTGGGTAAAAAAAGCTCACAGCCAAATGTCAAGCTATTTTCATTTTGTTGGATGGAGAACAGGTATAGGAAATTATGCTAAGCCCGTGTGAATGGGCCAAAAAGAAATGTTCTCTATTTTGTTTACCATATAGACAGACACAAAGGCACTTTTTTCCCCCCCAATAGAGGCAAATGCAATGGAATAAATGTTCTGACTGGGTCTCTGAGTATGGTATAGCTCCTCAAAACCCCAAGGCATGTAGCCCCTTCCCAAGCTAGGAAGGTTTTATCCCATACATGGAAAATATTGCAAACAAGAAATACATGCACCACCAAGGCCTTTGACTTCTGTGAATGCCCTTAAGCAAACTCACTCATTGAAAAGGTGTAGGAGCCAGCTACATCGTACTATTCGGTTTGTGTGGTTCACCTTCTGGTGATACTTCCATCCTTCCATCACATCTACACATGACATTATGTCACCATAGCAACACACTACGGCGAGGTAGCTCATTGCTCTGGCGACGTAGCATCAGTGGGCACAAACCATGACACTGACACGACATTGCTGCATGATGAGCTACCTCACTATAGCATGTGGCAAAAGCAATGTAGCTGCTAAAAATAACTGCACTACTGGGACAGCACAGTAATGGCTGGTACTGCACCATCATTTAGTACTTACTAAAGCAAGTACTAAATAATAGTGCAGTAACCACTGCACCATGGGGGTGGGGGGGCACATAGATGTGCCCAGAAACCAGGAAACCTACAGAGAAAAAATCCCACATTTACTACTCTTCCCCTTTGCCACCCAAATCATGACCCTTAAGAACCTGCCTCAAGGTTTTTTTCAACATACTTGAAACATTGTGGGATAGATCATTTCCCCCAAAGCATATCGATATACAATGCAATCAGCTTAAAATTGCCCAGAATAACTATGTCTGGTTGCATAAATAAAGCCCATTCATTTTCCTACCTCTAGGTATGACTTACACCCTACAGAAGCATTTTTATCTTTCAGTATAATTAAAAACCACTAAACAGTACTTCAGTTCATCATTCGCAACATCACTAATAGATCCAGTTTGCTCTCCGTGAACTGATGATTATGGATAATATTTCTCCAAAGAAAAGAAGCATTCATATCAGAAGCACATCCCAGAGTAAATTTAATTTGTATCTTATGTGCTGTAAATATAAACACTGCACTGGAAAGGTTTGTCTTGTTTATGCTTTTATGAAGACATATTCATTAAACCTGTATGTTATGCAGTTTATGGCATTCACTTCAAAAGGGAATGTTGCACATTTGGTTTAGTCTATATGACTACAGAGACTTGCCTGCTGATTTTCTTTTCATTATTAACAATTACTCTGACATCTTCACTCCATCATGCTTACAGTCTGTTCTGTATCCTACACCTAAAATAGAAATAAGTCCTCCTTCCTACATTTCAGAGATCTTTTTGCTGGGGTGCAACCCACCCATTACAAATGAGACGCACTTGCTGTGATCTTACAACTTTACCTCTATTTATTCAGTTATTCTCTTGTTAATAAATAAAGATCAACCTAGTTTATAAACCTAGCTTATTCTTTGTGTACAGAGTAAGCTGACGCACAAATAAAAAAGTAAGCTATCTTGGATATATTGGACTGTGGTTCACCTTTCAATGAGAGCCTGGTAGTTGTGGAAGTGCATACTCTGGGCAACAGCTCCTGGTGCTTTCAAAGGCTTAATGATTATAGGATACTGGAACTATAGAGAATAACATGTGCTACTATGCTCTATCTGAAAGAGGTTGGTTTGTGGAACTGTATGGTCAGTGTCACACAGGAAGTCAGACTAAAGTACCATAGTGATCTCATGTGGCCTTTCAGAGGTAAAGCTGCCTGGAAATTCCAAAAAAATAGTGGATAAAAATTTAGTCTTTATCAGGATCAAAATACTCTGGATATGTGTTATTTAAATGGCATGGGATTTAGGAAAGATCACACAAATCATAAAGCATCAATAGCACTCTAGGCCTGTTGTATTTTTATGTTGCTCTTGAGAGGGAGGGTCAGGACTTGAAGAAAGGCATTTGATTCCCAAAGGTTTATTCAGCAAATCTCGCCAACCTATAGAGTTGGTCCAATAAAAGAGATTCGGTGATTTGGCTGTAGACTATAATGGGGAATCACTAAAATACCTATAGATTTGTCATTTTGGGGCAGATTTGGATTAAAACAGTGGGAATGGTAGCCCCTTATGAGGGCATGAAGCCAGACAAGTTTCAAGGAGATAGGTGCAGGGGTTTCTGGGAAACTGCAATTCAAGGAGCCGATAGCAAAACTCGTGACATGTGTGACTTTGTGTGTGTGTTAAGGCTCAGCAGGATGAAAAGTGCAGACATGGTAGCCCCTGCTGAGGTCATTAAGCCTGCTAGGTTTCAAGGAGATAGGTGCAGGGGTTTCTGGGAAACTGCACCTCAAGCTTCTGAAAGCAAAACTCATGACATGTATGACTAGTATGTATGTGTTAAGATATAGCAGGATAAAAACAGCAGGGATGGTAGCCTGTAACAGGGGGTCTTCCCGGTGCTCAGGCAGAAACAGCTCGCAAACGGATCAGAAGGGTTGCAAACAGAGGCTTATATACTGTTTCTACATCCCACCCCCAGAGCACTGTGATTGGAAGGGGACTCAGGGAAAGATCACAGTCACTGGCCAGGTACAGATGTCAGGCTTTCTCACCCTACTCCCCCTCCCTCTTCTCAGTTTCTGTTCCCCTGAAAGACTGCCTTCTGAATCTCCTAATGTCCAAATCTTTTTCCAAATCTTTTCTGAATTGATTTAGAGTCTCCGAATCGATTCTGAGGGGGCTTTTTTGCTCTCTAGAATCGATTTGGATTTGGTGAGTTGGCCTCTGAATTGGGCTGAATCTTTGCCGAATTGAATCAGTGACCCAGAATGGTGGAGGCAGGGGAGGGGGAGAAGGGGAGTGACTGCAGCTCCAAACAGCACACACACCCCCAAAAATTCTGGCCTGGATTATATGGCCTGCTAAAACAAAAGTCCAGAAAAAACTCCAAAAGGAGCCAGGTTGATTAATGGCTACAGCTGGCCCAACCACAGAGTTTATATGGAGCAAAGGACCATCCAAAGAAAGAAAGGAGAAAAACCAAGACTACCCTCTAGGCTTGGGCTGCAGGTAGTTTGGGTCCACAGCTCCACGGGGAGAAGAAAGTTGCAAACTTCAACCCTGGTCCAAAGATGGCAGGATTAGAAACTCTCTGGTTTCAATTGCCATGCCTAATTCCTGGCCAGCCAACCCAAGGAACCAACATTCTCTTCCCAGGATTAATCTCTTAAAACCTAAAAAAAAAAAAAGGGTGGGGGGGAAGAAAAAGAGGAGAGAGAAGTTCCCAGACACTGGAACAATTCTCCCTCTCTCTCCTCTACCTGAGTTTCCCTTTTTTCTCTTTGCAAATTCCTTCTCCCTTGGAGGAGACTTCACTCTTCAGCAGTCCCTAGTAGCTAATGGCATCCTGGGCTGCATCAGTAGAAGTGTTGCCAGCAGATCAAGGGATTATTCATCACTGGGGAGGCCACATCTGGAGTCCTGTGTTCAATTTTGGCCCCCGCTACAGAACGGATGTGGACAAATTGGAGTGAGTCCAGTGGAGGAGGTGAGGGGCAACAAAAATGGTGCAGGGGCTGGGGGACATGACTTATGAGGAAAGACTGAGGGAACTGGGCTTATTTAGTCTAGAGAAAAGAAGATGGAGGGGGAACTTAATAGCAGCCTTCAACTACGTGAAGCGGGGTTCAAAAGAGGATGGAGCTGGACTGTTCTCAGTGGCAGTAGATGACAGACCAAGACAGAGAAGTTTCAGCAAGGGGTTTTCAAGCACTGGAACAGGTTACCCTGAGAGGTGGTGGAAGCTCCATCCTTGGAGGTTTTCAAAACCCAGACAGACAAAGCTTTGGCTGGGATGATGTATTTAGGGCTGGCCCTGCTTTGAGTAGGGGGGTTGGACTAAATGTGACCCCCTGAGGTCCCTTCTAACTTGCATTTTCTATGATTCTCTGATTTTGAGAGAGGAAGTGAGCTGGGAATAGAACCTAAGTCTTCTGGATCCTCGTGTACCTTATCTGCTGAGACATCTGTTCCCACCTAGCTAAACAGCTTGTGACCTACTATACCAGCCTGAGAAAAGTGTGCGTCTCATCCAAGCAAATCAAGCCTTTTTTTTTTTTTTTTTCTTTTGGCCTTGCTGATCCAAGGCACAGGCGACTTTCTTTGATTATTATATATTTCATTATATATACATGAAGTATCAAGATGATGTGACTTTGCAGCAAGATTGATCTGTGTTAATAATTTTTAAAGTTAAATATCTCCCTCTTCTAAATGCATAAAAATGGAAACCCCTCAATCTGTTATTTTCTGAAAGCAATGGACCTTCAAAACAGAATTCTTCTCTAATGTGCAAATTAGATCAATTGGATTTAACTTCTTTCGTGCTGAAGTGTGTGTATATATATATATATATCTCAAAATGTTTTGCACTTTTCTGTTTTCTTTCAATCCTGGGTCTCTGAAGGGTTTTTAAAAACTGGTACAATTGCTGTCCACAATTTAAAGCAAGAGAAGATGAACCAAAGATAGTCGGGAATCTGTTTTATGAACAGCTTTCTCAATAAAAGACGCCATTTCAGTGAAACAGAATGCTAGCTCATTATCATAGATTTCATAGACATTAGGGCTGGAAGGGACCTATCAGCTGTTAGTGTCCTTTTCCGATGTTTTCTAACTGCAACTTTTTATTTTAAATCGAGGCATCAATTTATGTTAAAAATTGAGTAAATTTAGACCACAGAAAAGGTTAACAAGAAGAAAGGTCAGATCAGAATGTACTCTTTAAGAAAAATGAACATGGTTATTCACTCAAACTTTTGTTCTCTCTCTCTGTTTTCTCATTGTTGATTAGCAGTCTGGAAACATTGTGATATTTCACCTTTTTATTCATTTGTGGAATGGAAAGTTTTGGCACTGCAAAATTTCTTAGGAGATGGAAAAACATTTCTTTTTCAGCACTGAAATCTGAACTACATCAAGTTTGCATTAAAAAATACTTCTTCTAGTAGAACTATTTGTGCTGTTCAGGAAAGATGGTAGAATTACACCCTCTTTTTTATCAACATTTAGGAATCACAAGGAAGTATGCTATTATCTCTCTTTCTCTCTTTTTGTCAAAATACCAGTTAGCAGTTCTATTCAGAAAGCAAAATTTCCATTTAATAGGAAAAAAAAAATCAAAATTTCCTGGGAAGTGAAATGAAACACAAGCAAACACGCACATGCACATTTTGGGTCAATACAACTACTTTGATCCATTGGAATTATATTGATTTTTACTTTGTAATTATGTAACATAATGTGCACTTCAAAATGCTATGTCATTTTGCAATAGAAAATGAGAATATCCCAGTCTGAAAAATGTCAAAATATAGCATTATCAAAATGGCTAGGCTTGATTCTTTAAAAAAAAAAAAGAAAGAAAATGTCAAATTCATAGAAATATAGGGCTGGAAGGTACCTGAACAAGTCACCTAATCTTTCCTATTGCTCTACATCAATATTAAATGACACCTTGCAGCTTGGAGGAATTTTTTTCTGAAAAACCTCCAGTGAGGAGTATTCTTCAACCTCCACATAGTCCTATGGGAAGTTTTGTTTCTGATTAAATGAAATATCCCAAGAGAGCAAAAACAAAACCTGATCTGATAGAAAATGTATAAACATTGCTACCAATTAAGGACACAACAGAAATGAAATACTGGCCTTGAAGTGAATGGGATCACCCTGTGTTTGAAGTCAGGCGTATGATTAAGTATCTTGTTAGATCGGTTCACCAATCTACTCTCAATCTGAGATCAGCATGTCCGGTCAGAGCCTCAGCTTTCATGGCATTACTATGATTAGGCCATTTGAGGCTCTGACCCTTTTGTTTTCTTATGAAAAACTTTTTTAATGGAACCCCTGTCATGTAGCTGTCATTTGAGCAATGATGCCACTCACACATGCATGCCCAAGACTGAATCCCTGAGAACGGGACAGATGCAGTCTTGACCAATACACAAAAATTAGTTATTCATACTTTTTTAGCACTTGATGACTGCAAAGCAAGAACAAGTGGACGGAATGTGTTTCAACAGCAGTGCTCCCTATCATCAACCAACAAGGTCCATACGCACCCTCTCGTTCTGTTTCCAGCACTGCTTTCTCATAGCCATTACCTGTGCAGTCTTTTCTTCCCAGTGGGCCAAGGGGAGTGGAGCATGCCCTGCTACACCCAGCCTAGACTATAGCCTAATGGCTGTGTCATTCTCCTGGGAGGTGGTGGCTATAGACTGGACTCTTCTGAACTGAAGGAGAGTATTTAACCTAGGTGTCCTACATATTAAGTGAGAACTTTGATCATTTGGCTTTAAAACTGGATGGCACCACCTGTGAAGACAGTCACAAATAACCAAGTCATCAATGTGTATTAGACATGCTCTGAACATGGGCCTCTAATGGGAAGTAAGCAGAAGAATGCTTAACTCCTTAGCTGCTGTGATTGGGAAATGGGCACCAAGTTGTTCACAGTGAGACGGTTGTAATCAAGGCCAAAAACAGTATTCAAGGAACCCAAGGTATTTTGAATCAAATGAGGAAGTACCTTGTGAGTACAGGTACTCTCACAATGAGGCTGCAGGTATGATGTGGGTGCTAAAGGGGAAGAGGAGTAGATATCATTTATGAAGTTAGGCATATACATTCTATTTAAGTACTGCTTTACGTTCCTAAGTCTCTTGTCAGGTGCATCTTGAAGTGTGGTCATGGGCTAGGTAAGGGTATCTGGCAGAGGCACTTCTATTTTGTCCTTCATTATGTAAAAAAAAATTACTTCACAGTTAGGGCGGCTAGGAGCTGGAACCAACTTCCAAGGGAGGTGGTGCTGGCCCCTACCCTGGGGGTCTTTAAGAAGAGGCTGGATGCCTACCTGGCTGGACTCATTTGAGTCCCGTTTTTTTTTTTAGGGTTTTTTGCTGTTCTCCCGCCCTGGCAGGGGGTTGGGCTAGATCTATTAGGTCCCTTCCGACCCTAAAACTATGAAACCTATGAAACCTATGTATAATTTATGTGAAAGAGACAGATTTAAATGGTATATAGAGACCTTTTATTAAGACTACAGACACATTATACTGTAATATTTTTAATACAGGATGAGTCAGGTATTTTACTTTCATTATGCCATTTAGAAAGCCATTAGAGCTGATGCTAGAACTTTTATGAAACAGGAGTACCCTTATGGACCAGCTTGGTACACAAAAGTGACATACTGCACCATTATTTTGAAAAGGAAATTCTAAATGGAATGCACTGCTGGCTCTGAGTCTTAATTCACTCTATTATATACACCTGGTCTAATATCCAGGCAATAATGCATGGGTAATCAAGTATTTTAAGAAACATACCCCTTTCTTTAGTTGAAGGTTTTTTTCTTTTGTTTTGTTTTGTTTTGTTTTTATAGGGACAATGGCCACATCTGTATGAGATGCCGACTGTGCAGCAGCTTGTTACTACGGTGCAATAGCTCGTTACTTCTGTCCAGTAGCGTTGTGTGGCATGAACCATGATGTGACGCTACTGCACAGTATTAACGACCTACTGTGCAGTCAGCATCACTATGAAGCTGTGTAGGGACACTACTGTGCAGTAACACCGGTTACTGTGCAGTCATCTAGTATTTGGGTATGCAAGTACTAAATGGCCATGGAGTAACAGCTGTACAGTCAGTGTCTTGTGTAGAGGCGGCTAATCAGTGGTAATATTTGTAAATTCTATGTAACATTCTTTCCCTGTTTAATTTAATAGAAAAGGTGCCATCAGATTTTCATCGTCTGTACAAATAGCCAGTTTTGGACACTTGAAGTTCAGTCCAGCTACCATTATGATTTATTTGAGCAAGTCATGGAATATATGTACATCACTTGTAGCAACTACCAGGTTTAGTAAACAGACACACAAGAATGAAAACTAAACAATATACATTATTGTGGAGTAGTAGGCAATAGCTGAAGACCCTTGGTCTCCCTCCCTCTATCTTTCACTGACCAATAGCTACTACTTAACTGAGGGAGTATCTACCAAATCCTACATTTTCTAAATTAGGGAGTATCTCTAAATCATAACTTTTATCTCTACAAGCACCTTGTAAATTTTAGTACTCAGAAGAACTGTATGGTTTATTTTTTCTACAAGAACTGTTATCTTGTGGTTTTTGTATTAATCTTTATCACATTGAATTTAATGTCTACCTTCTATGAAAAGAAACTCTCTAGCCTCTAGTCAGTGATCACAGTCTACAGTGTACTTAAATAAATGCATACTAAAATCATCTCCATTCATCACATTGCTGGGAGCAATTCATCTAAAAAGCTTTATATGCAGTTTGCAGAATTAAAAGTAACAGGCAAAACATTTTTTGGGGAAAATATCTAGTTTTAAAGTTCTGAATCAGATCTTTGATTAATAATTTGAACATCTGTCAAGTGCCTGGAATTAACTTCTGTCTCGCAAAGGTGCCTCGAATACCATATTGATGCTAATTGTGATCTGAACACAACTCTAAAAATCTTACTTTGTTATCTGTTAAAAAATATCTGATCATTGTCTATTGTCAAGTTACCCATTAGTTTATAGACAAAACATGATCACAGTTCTCTTAGTGGTTTTTTTTTTTTTACTTTTGATGGTGACAGATATATGTTTTACAAATCAAATGAATGACACTCCCTAAGACTTAATAATCTAAGTTAAGACAAGAACAAGAGGGGTGCGTCCACACATGCAAGCATGTGTGCTTGTAGCAGCTCAAACAGAAGTAGTGCAAATTTGATCCGGGGCTTTTCGCCTCAGCGCACGTGCTTGGACATGCACTTTGCTGTGGAGCAAATTGTGCCACTTGGAGCAAATAATCCTGCCTGGCTTCTCCTGGATCTGCAGCCAGGGCAAGTCAGAGCCCAGGGCCAGCACCTGTGCTATCCCCAGCAGTATAAAAACCTTCCCTGTCCTGGCCCCAGCAGTACAAAAACCTGCCCTGGACAAAAGCTCAGGGTTACTTGACCTCAGGAGCTTCTGGGGCCCAGGCAATCTGGGGACACTAGCCTTTGTGTCAGTTAGACTGCTAGGGTAGCATCCCAAATTCACTTTTTTAAAATACCCCGAAATCCACATTCTTCCACAATTAGAACAAAAGAGAGAGGGAAAGGGGGATTGATTAGATGGGCAATATTTTATTGTTATATTTACAATGTTAAAGAAATTTGGAAGCCTATCAGTGTCTCTAGCATCACAATAAAATAAATCCTATATCTATATGTTTTAATGTTTGCTTTGGGTTTCCTTATCAAGGGGGTTGGGGGGATGTGGGTGGGTGGGTGTGGAGGGATGTTGGGGGATGTGAGTCAGTGTATGATTAGGTGTGGGAGGACTGTGGGTGTGGGGGCTGCTTAGGAGGGGTGGGTCCCCTGCATGAACACTGCATGTCCCTGGTGGCTGGTGGGGCATGACAGCACTGGTGGTGGTGGGAGCATGGTGGCAGTGGTAAGCGGGGAGCTCCCGCAGATGCCACCAGCACTGTCGGCAGCAGGGGGAGGGGGGGTGAGTGGCAAGCACCCACAGACACCACCGGCAGCAACAGTGGTGGCCAGCGGCAATCGCTAACTGCCCTCAGACACCATTGGAGGCAGGGGGTGGCAGGCAGCAACTGCCTACAGGCACCACCGACAGTGTCAGCAGCACCAATTT
>NW_005842038.1:4184-26287 GCF_000455745.1 Alligator sinensis | reverse complement strand
CACATGGACTACCCTGCCTGCAGAGTCCCAGCCCCCTCAGGGGTGACAGCTCCACCCACCCTCACCCCCACCACTGGTCTCCAGCCCCCTGCTCATTCCTCTGCTCTTCTCCAGCCTCTGGAGATGAGCCGGAGCACAAGCAGGAGGCTGGAGAGAATAGGAGAATGAACAGGAGGCTCATTCCCCCCACTCCTATTGGTCCCCCCAGCTGCCCATTCATTCCCCTGCTCCCCATTCATTCCTCCCATCCACCATGCATTCCTCCTGTCCCCTGTTTGTTCCCTGTGCTCCCCATTTATTCCCCTGCTCCCCACTTATTCCCCCTGCCCCCTATTCATTCCTCCCTCCTGTTCATTCCCACTATCCTCTGTTCATTCTCTCAGCTCCCCGCTTGCTCTCCCAGCCTCCCCACACTCACCGGTAGTAGCAGAGAATGAGCAGGAAGCTGGAAAGAGCAGGGAAAGTCTCCAGCTTATTTCCAGGGGCTTGTCTCCAGCCTCCTGCTCCTTTCCATACCCCTGCTCCTTCCCCTGCATGTATCCAGCCTTGGGGAGGATCAGGAGGCTGAGACTGCCCCTGAAGTCATCCCCCTGCTCCTTCCCCTGCTTGTCTCCAGCCTCAGGAGGGAGCAGGAGGCTGGAGACTACCCCAGAGGCATTTCCCTGCTGTCCTCTGCTCTCCTGAGGCTGGAGACATCAGGGAAAGAAGCAGGAGGCTGGAGACAGCACTGGAGGCGTTCCCCTGCTGCCTCCAGCCTTTTACTTCTTCCCCCGCTTGTTGGGCAGGGGAAGGCAGCATGCTTCAGGAGTGGGGAAAGGGCCAATCATAGAAGACTGAGCCTCCGGTTGCCTCAGGGCATGGTCTGGGACCATACCCTGACCCAGTTTATTCCTCCAGGTTTTTGTTTGACCCCTGGATATCCAGGGGTCTAATTTTCTCTCCACACTGCAAACTTGCAGTGCGGGGAACATGTTTTCATTCCTTCACATGCCGCTTGCCCCATCTCAAAGGGGTTTGAGACGGGGCAAGAGGCACGTGCGCACTCATCTGGACGCATCCCAGGAGATCAAATCATGGATCTAGGGGAGACAACTGAGGGTGAAAATTTTCATTCTGATGAGTAATGCAAATTTCTGAATCCTTATGAAAAATGCTGCATGCCTTCCTGGATGAGACTTTCTTTTCAAAATCCAGTATTTCTCCTAAAAACGTCCTGCATTTTTTATTTACATAAAAGAATGAAAAAGGCTCTTATGCACTGTGACAGGGCAGTGAGTCTACCCTGTCACATGACCCCAAAAGAACAAAAGAAGAAAAAAAAAAACTTACTGGGATGGTGAGCCTGGATACAGAAAAAAGACATGGCCAGTCTGGGCAGGGGAAAAGATGAGCCCAGATGTTAATTAAATCCCAGATGTTAATTAAAACAATCAGCTGGAGAGCCAGAAAGGCAGCAAATGGAATGGAAGCAGCATTCACAGCTGATTGGTGCATGAGTTTAAAAGGAAGCCAAACAGGCAGTTGGCTCTCCTCCACTGGGGGAGCAGCATACAGGGGAGCTGGGCAGAGCCAGGACCCGGAGAGACCGAGTGTGTCCCGCAGACTTACCTGAAGAGCCAGGATGACAAGAAAGCACTTGCAGCTGAACCGATAAGCTTGAGTCTGGTGACAGTGGGGCTTCATCCCAGGGACCTAGGGAAGGAAGGAGAAGTGGACCTGAATTGTGAGTTTGCCTGAGACAACCCTTCCCTGAAGGCTAAGGGAAAAGGGGGGAACTTTGTAACTTTATATTACGGAAAGGGACCAGAGGGCTGTGGCCAGAGACCAGCTGCCCAAATGTTATGCAAGGCAGCATTGAGAATGGGTTTTCCACAAATGAGACTTAACAAGACCAATGCAAGAACATCAGGTGTGGTAAAGACAGGGGATGGGGATGGGGATGGTGGAGCCCTGTGAAGAGGAGTCCTAGTCCTAAATTGCAGGAATTAACATCAGCTTTGTCCCTCCAGACAGCCTGTGTGTTTGGATCCTTCCTTAACATCTAAGTCGTGACGAGCAAAATAAACAAAAGGAGATTCTCTGGACCTAAGAAAGAGACTACAATTTTTCTTTGAGGCTGGATCTTTCACATGCACCATAGATAATATATCCTGGCAAATGTGTCTTTATTTCATGTTTTAGTTTTTCTTACAGATTCATAGATTCTTCTTATTATTAGGGTCAGAAAATGTGGATGCATCAAAAATTCAAGGGTGTCTTATATTCAAAAGGAATAAATGCTAGAACACAGCTCTTCAGCCTTTGAGAGCTGACATAGCTCCATAGACTTCAATGGGAGAGAAGAAAGGAGCGATAGGGGGTGCGGTTTTATTCTGACTTACACATTACTGTTGGACCTTTCAGTGAAATTCTGCTTGTAGAACATCAGTTACTGATAGAGGGGAAAAAAGGAAGACAAACAGGCTAATTATGAAACCCCAGGCCATGTCTATGGCACCAACAGGCCTAAAAACAGTCATTTGACTTGCATATTGAGTGAGGTTGACTTGTTGGAATTGAAAGGGGACCACCACAGATGTCACTTCTAAAGTTACTCCTGTGTGTGTCACTGAACTTTACAATGTTGAAACAGCAACTGCTCAGGCATTCCTACCAAAGCAAGCTAACCATGAATGCAGGTAAGAACCCAACATAAGGAGAGTGAACTCAGGGCTTAATGATTGTATGCTTGACAAAGACAGATTTTCATGAAGTTGATTCAGAACATATTCTGCAAACTCTAGAGGAAACATTTATTATCTAAATGAGAATTCCCTAATTAATCAAAGCTTAGCATTAAAGTCAGTATTTTACTGTGCTACCAGGAGCATCTGTTACTAGGTATAAAATGGAAACTTTCCTTTTTGTCATTTCCCTAAACCTTCAAGCAGTTTAAAAAAAAAAAGTTAATTAAATTCAGAAGGAGCGTGTCAAGCATTGTAGAGATCCCTATGACTGCTTTAATCAGAAATAAAACCAGTGTTGGCTAGAATGGGTAGCAATTAAGAGCCTTTCCAAAATGAAAGGCTTTTGATAATGAAATGTGTACAGCCTTACCAAGCCATCATCAATTTGTCAAGCATAAAATGTCAAAGACATTGAAACTATCTAACTGACGTTAACACCGACTTAAGTTAGAAATACCAGAAAAAATAAGCAGAAAATATAGAAATCATTTTCTTTGCATTTATGACAGTATGATAGATGGATAAAACAGTTTTAACCAAGGCTTCTTTTATTTCTCCTCTCAGAAAGTTCTCAGTGTTAATGTAAAATATATTGATCTATGTGGAAAGATCAATTGGATGTGGGATCCCTTTTCACTTCTTATGACAAGATGCTAACAATGATATGTATTTCTTTTATTGCATTGCTTATGACTAACTCTCAAAGAGCTTAATAAGGAGGTACCATTGCCCACATTTTGCAACTAGTAAAAGCAAGACAAAGAGGTGAAGGGACATGTCCAAAGTCATTCCAGCAGGACATGGGCTGAGCAAGTTATAGAAACCAAATTCCCCATGCTGTAGACGAATGTTCTAGTCAATAAGCCACACTACTGCAAGTGCCGAGTGAAACCAGAACATACTTTTAACTAGCTGCTTCTCCATCACATAGGATGACTATTCTTCAGGAGTGGGTTAGGCAGGAGGAAACTGTAGCTTCTTTTTCTGACTTAACACAAGAACCAATGTTGCAATATCAGGAATTCTGTTTTCCAACCAACTATTATCCAAAGTGCCAATATGAAATGATTCCTAAACTGATCACAAAAAACAAGACACTACAACATCTTCAAAAGTCCAGTAGCAGCTTAGTGGGTCCATGCTGTCTGAGGGACAGTTGGAGCTTTGTAGAATCAGAGACTGCAACAGTCTATTTGATTTTCTAGATCACACCTTCAAGAGCATCTATATACATCTTGTAGAGTTTGTGATGTTTAGTTTTTGTGTCAGAAGCAGTGAAAGACACTTGTTTTGGAAGTTATTCCATGGTCTGATAAATCACACCGCAAGGAAGACTTTCAGGCTTAGTTTCCCTATTCCTAACATAAATGCATTGTTTCTATTGTTAGTCCATTGTAACACCACCACGAATCACCTGCAACCTTGCTTTTTACACCTGCGGGATATAATGATTCACTTCGTGACATTTTGTATTTTATAGTTATATCCTACATACTTAAACACATTGAAGTGTTCCTTCTACATTATCGCTGCAACACCCTCTTTCCTTGTTGCTCTTCACACAATATTTCTGTGGTTATTCAGTGCTTGGAACTGTAATTATATGAAATCCATGCAGGAGAAGACTATAGCTTTTCTGTGCCAGACATAACACCTCCTTTCTAGTGTCTACCATCCTTAGAATTGCATCACAACTCTAGGTTTACATACAGCCTCAGCTCCTGGAGGCCACTGATTATGTGAAGTTCCCAGCTTTCATTCAAAAAAATAAAATAAAATAAAAGTGTAGTCCTCATTATTGCAGAGAAAAACTGGAAAATGTGACTGCTTGGCTCAAAAGCCAAAGGTCTTCTTTTTTTCTTTATGTCTCGTGGTTTTTCTTTTTTCTATGTTTTTGTTGTTGTTATTTTGTTAAATGTTTTATTTTTTTTTGGTATGGGTTTTTTCCAATGGCAG
The DNA here is from genome assembly GCF_000455745.1 of Alligator sinensis. NCBI lineage: Eukaryota > Metazoa > Chordata > Crocodylia > Alligatoridae > Alligator > Alligator sinensis. The sequence continues at coordinate 21,605 of NW_005842038.1, read as the reverse complement.
TGCGTAGGGGGTGCACGGTGCCCCTGAGAGTGCTGGTGCACCCCCTGTCAGCCAGCATTCCCAGGCAGGCGAGAGCACTGGTGCCTGCCTTGAGAGCACTGGCTGGGAAGTAGGCGCTCACCCAGAAGTGCCAGCACTCTCCCGAAAGTGTCAGCTGGGTGACCTGAAGTGCCAGTGGTGCACCTCTGCCACTTGCAAGTCAGTGGGATCAGCCGCGGGGTGGATCTCCCCCCACCCCGGTCAGTGACTGGCCACTGGGGGAGCAAGTGACCCCCCAACTCAAGAAGCACCAGTAGCCCATGTTTTTTTTCTATAACTGTTTGTGATTGTCACCATTAGACTTCTATGGAAACAAACATTAGAACCAGCAAAAGTAATGCCCTAGATTTGATTTTAAAATTCTGTCATGTCAATGATCCTGATTTTTCTCCAAATTTAAAAGAAGCCCATGTACTCATTTAGCTATTTAGGTCTTCATATTTGGATCACGGGTAAGGAGAGCTGGAATCGATCTCAAAAGGTCATCTAGTCCAGCTCTTTGCTCAAGGCAGGAATATCCCTGACCAAACCATCTCAGCCAACTGTTTGTCTAACCTGCTTTTGAAAACTTCCAGTGATGGAGATTTCACAGTTTCTCTAGGTAGCTTGTCCCAGTGCTTAGACTGAGGCCATTGTTCCTAGTCCTGTCCCCTTAGGCCACAAAGAAAAGTCCATGACTATCCTCGCTGTAATCATCCTTCAGATATCTGAAGACTGTAATCAAATCCCTCCTTAGTCTTCTCCTCTCCAGACTAAACAATCCTAGTGTTCCAGTCTTTCCTCATAAGTCTTGCATCTTGGGCCCCTTATCATTTATCTCTCTCTGTACTGGACTCTTTTCAATCTGTCCACATCCTTCTGTCTTGGGAAGAAACATGTTGGTCATGAACCTGTGCTTCCCTTCCTTCTTTTTTCCTCCTTACCCACATTGAAGAGTATGTTAGTACTACAATCATTGAAGCCAACAGGTAAACTTCTAGGTAAAAAGTTATTTTAAAAAAGACCCCAAAGAACTTTGTGGAAAACACTTGTTCAATTTGGTCAAGAACTCTAAAGCCCTCTTTGGAAAGAGAAAAAAAAAAGAAACTCCAGGTGATGGGTGTCAATCAGATTGCTTTTGCTTATTTAAATTCTACCATCTACAGTTCTTGGACTGACTTCATCACAATAATATCTGAAGGCACTCCAGAAATGTATTAAGCAGAGAACTATATAAAATGTCTGGATATTTTTAAAATTCATCTCAGCATTATTAGCTCGACCCAAACCTGGGTTTTGGGGAAGGGGACACATGGAGGAGAAACAGAAGCCTGTAGCAAATTCAGTTATTAATGTAAGTCAAATCTTGAATCAGATGGATGGTACCTTAGTGACTATATTTCAAAAAGAGCTAGGTGGTATTACTTCCACAAAGTCTGTGATAACTATGTAAGTAAATGTTAATTTCCATGGAAATTACAACAATAAAGCACAGTGAAGTACCATTCATCATGCCAGAGACATCCCAGGGTACTTTGCTATTTGAAAACAATTTAAAGCAGTATTGGACAAACTTTTCCATTTTTGATGCAATGTCTGAAGTGAAATCAGCTTTCTTAAAGCATGGACTGTTACATGCACCAGCAGAATTTTTACCATTTCCCTAGGGGATGGCTGACCCACCTGAACTCCACAGCTTCTTTTTGACTCTTTTTGATATTTTTGACAGGGGTCTGCAAGTATCACAAAACTCACCTTCCCTCTGTCAGAAAACATTGCCATTTCCTCAGCCACCATCTTACATTGTGTGGGACACACTGAGTAGCAATTATCACTGTCTCTTATTATCAGTCTAATTTGTACAACATCAAAAGTCTTCCAAAACAACCTTTTGTAACTGTAGTTGCAAAAGCTTGCTGCTTTGGGGACCTCATCCTGAGAAATATAGCTCTCTATGTCAAGGAAAGCTACACGTCCCTGCAAGCTGACATTGGCACCCAGGGTGGACAACTAGAGATCCTCTGGGTTAAACTCCATGGGGAACATGGTGCAGGGGACACAATGGTGGGAGTCTATTACAGACCTCCAACCCAGGATCAAGAGCTTGACCAGGAGTTTGCTAGGGAATTGACTGAGGCCACACACTCCTGGTGCATGGTTGTCATAGGAGACTTCAACTACCCAGACATCTCGTGGAAAGAGCACTCAGCCAAATCCGAGTGGTCACAAAGCTTTCTCTCATGCGTGGATGAGCTCTATCTGATGCAAGAAGTTGATGGGCCGATGAGAGGTAAAGCGCTGCTCAACCTGGTTCTGACAATGGGGGACGACCTAATCAATGACCTAATGATTGAAGGAAAGCTGGGTGACAGTGCTCAAGAACTGATCAGCTTCACTATCCACCATAAAGCTGGCAAGTCATTTAGTAATACAGAAGTCCTTGACTTCAGGAAAGCTGACTTTGACAAGCTCAGGAGGCTTGTCAGAGAGGCCCTAAAGGGCCACAACCCAAAGGGGAGTGGAGTTCAGGATGAGTGGTTGCTCCTCACATGTGCAATCCTGGAAGCGCAAGCAAAGTCTATCCCATCTTGGAGGAAAGGCAGGAAAAGGGCACAGCAGCCCCCTTGGTGCTCCAGGGAACCAGTGGACCTTCTGTGTCTAAAAAGACAGACGTACAAAGTATGGAGGGATGGATCCACCACCAAGGAGGAATACTCTGCACTGGTTTGGACCTGCAGGGAGCAAACCAGGAAAGCCAAGGCTGCAATGGAACTCCAACTAGCTACAAGTATCAAGGACAATAAAACGTTCTTTTTTTAGATATGTGGGCAACCGGAGGAAAAGCAAGGGTAACATCAGACCCCTGCTAAACCAGATGGGACAACTGACGACCGATGCGCAAGAAAAAGCCAACTCGTTAAATAGGTACTTTGCATTGGTCTTTCATCAGTCCCATGGGATGCCCCTGCCCACTGTGGGACAGGGAGGTCCAGGCAAGGGAGATTCCTTACCCTCCATCAATGCTGACCTTGTGAAGGAACACCTTGAAAGGCTGGACACCTTCAAGTCAGCTGGCCCTGACATTTTACACCCCAGACTACCCAATGAGTTGGCTAGCATCATAGTTCAGCCCCTGGCATGGATGTTTGAGAACTCCTGGCACTCTGGTGAAGTGCCCAATGATTGGAAGAAGGCCAATGTGGTGCCTATCTTCAAGAAAGGGAGGAAAGTGGATCCGGCAAACTACAGGCCCATCAGCCTGCCCTCTATCCCAGGGAAGGTCTTAGAAAAGATTATCAAAGAGACCATTCTTAACAGGCTGGCTGATGGCAACATCCTGAGGGATAGCCAGCACAGGTTTGCTGCAGGTAGGTCTTGCTTGACCAATCTCATTTCCTTCTACGACCAGGTGTCCTATCACTTGGACAAAGGAGAAGAGATTGATGTCATATATCTTGACTTTAAAAAAGCCTTTGTTCTGGTATCCCATGATCACCTCTTGGCAAAACTGGCTATCTGTGGCCTTGGTCACTTCATGATCTGCTGGCTGGGCAATTGGCTCTGTGGTAGGACCCAGAGGGTGGTGGTTGATGGAAGTCAATCATCATGGTACCCTGTGACCAGTGGGGTCCCCCAGGGCTCTGTCCTTGGGCCTATACTATTTAATATCTTCATTAATGATGTGAACATTCATATCAGAAGTGGACTGGCCAAGTTTGCTGATGACACCAAACTCTGGGGCAACGCATCCACACCTGAAGACAGGAGGGCAATCCAGTCTGACCTTGACAGGCTCAGGAAATGGATGGACAAGAACTTGATGGTGTTTAACACCAAAAAATGCAAAGTTCTCCATGTTGGGAAGAAAAACCTGCAGCATGCTTATAGGCTCGGCAGTGTTATGCTGGCTAGCACTACAGATGAAAGGGACTTGGGAGTCAGGATTGACCACAAGATGAATATGAACCTGCAATGGGATACTGCTGCTAGTAAAGTAAGCAAAATGCTTGCTTGCATCCACAGATGCTACTCAAGTAAATCCCAGGACATCATCCTCCCATTTTACTTGGCCTTGGTGAGGCTACAGCTGGAATACTGTGTCCAGTTTTGGGCTCCACAATTCAGGAAGGATGTGGAGAAGCCTCAGAGAGTCCAGAGAAGAATTGTGCACATGATCAGAGGTCAGGAAAACAGACCTTATGACGACAGGCTGAGAGGCATGGGACTCTTCAGCCTGGAAAAGCGCAGGCTCGGGGGTGTTCTGTTGGCTATAAGTTCATCAGGAGTGCTTACCATGATCTGGGGGAACGTCTGTTGACCAGAGCGCCCCAAGGGATGACAAGGTCGAATGGTCACAAACTCCTCCAAGACCATTTCAGGCTGGACATAAGGAAGAACTTCTTTATTGTTGGAGCCCCCAAGGTTTGGAATAGACTGCCACTGGAGGCGGTTCAAGCACCTACTCTGAATGCCTTCAAAAGACATCTGGATGGTTATCTTGCTGGGATCCTATGATCCCTGCTGACTTCCTGCCCCTGGGGCAGGGGTCTGGACTCTATGATCTTCCAAGGTCCCTTCCAGCCCTAATGTCTATGAAATCTATGAAATCTAAATCCTTTTTACATGTACATTTTTGCATTGACATAAATTGAGAGTGACCATTCCAGAGTAACCACTCCTGAGACTAAGGTTTATATGTTAAAATAAAGTTTTGCAGGATTAGGTTTAGTGTAGCCACTCACCAGCAAACCCATATTAACATCTCATTTTACTAACAGCTTCCTTTGTCTTTTCTGTCATTGCAGATATTTATCTTATGCCTTCCCTTCTGTAATGATTTTTTTTTTTTTTTACTTTGCCACAGAAATGACCCTGAAGGGATGGAAACACCTTGTCATTCTCCTTACTTCTTTAATTATAATAATGCCACGTTTCATTAGCTGCAGGTCTTCTCTACAACCTTTTGCACACCAAGTGGGGGCCAAATGAAACACCCCTTTAAAGGCTGCAAATCAATTCCTATCAGGTTTCAGCCAGATTTAGGGATACAAGAGAAATTCATCCTGATATTTTGTCCACACAAGCAGAGACAATATTAAACATTTGATAACTAATGTACTGCACTTCAGTGTTAAGAAGCCCTCTTCCTGCTTTGCAGCCAGCTTGCTAATTGAAATCCTTAGCCACAAAAACTATGAAATAATTCCTTTTGCCAAGCAGGTGCTCAATTATAGGCTAAGGCCCTAACACAAACCTATTAAAACATGGGGGAGATGGTTGGGAGATTTTCTTTTGCTATCCTCCTCCTCATAGAAATTGTGGTTTCCACAAAAATCAACATTCTTCTAAGTAAAATCTGAGTTTTTCCAATATCTTTTCCTGATTTTTACACTAAAAAAATTAAAAGGTTTTAATTCTGCTGAGTGTTGGGCCACAAAGTTGTTCCAGAGCAGACTGGGAGATGCCCTCAACATGTTAGACACCTTGTCTGAGTAGAAGAGAAGTATTAGGCTCTTAAGAAGCACAGCAGTAATTCAAGTGACTGATCTTTAGATGTCTAATAAAACCAAAATGGACTGGAAAGTTTGCCTTGTATCCCCTTTTCCTATGGTCAAAATTTCAGTAGCTTGCTTAGGTGCATAGTTCCTTATTGTACCCTCATGTATTGTACCCCCTTGGCCCTCCCACACTGTTTGCCTCTCTCCAGGTGTGGATTTGTCCTTGTCAGAGGTCTCGCCTGCCATGACTGGATAGAATATACTGACTAAAGACAGTCTCCCCAGTGGAACAGGCTCCGGGGTATTTGGCCCTTGTCTGGACAAGGGTCTGCACTGCCTGCCTCTGTCCACTATTACTCTAGCTGCACCTTGTGGCTATGGCCATAGGCTTCAGGCACAGTGTAGCCTATCCCAGTCTCTCAGCTGCCAAGCTGGGCAATGTCAATGTTTTTTCCAGTGCTTTTCAAAATCTTTATCACTGATTTGGATGCAGGGATGAAGAGCTCACTGGCTAAGTTCATGGATGATGCCAAGTTATGGGGAAGTGCGGTCATGCTTGAAGATATGCTGCAGATGCAGGCAGATGTAGAAAGGCTAGCAAGTTGGGCGGATCGGAATCAAATGAAGTTCAAAGTTGAGAAATGTAAAGTGCTCCATCTGGGGACAAAAACCCACCTACACACCTACAGGCTTGACAACACCGAATTGCGCGGCACTATGAATGAAAGGGACCTGGGAGTAATAATAGACTGCAGTATGAATATGAGCCAGCAGGGCAAATAATATTCTGGCATGCATCAGTCAATGCATCTCCAGCAAAACCAAGGAAGTAATTCTTCCACCCTACTCAGCATTGATGAGACTGCAGCTGGAGTATTGCATCCAGTACTGGGCACCACACTTCAACAAGGACGTGGTAAAGCTGGAGAGAGTCCAGAGAAGGACCACCCGTATGATCAGAGACTTGCATGACAAGCCATGCAAGGAAAGGCTGAGAGACTTGGGACTCTCCAGCCTGAAAAAGAGAAGGCTGAGAGGGGACTTGATAGCAGCTTACCACTACATCGGGGTGTACATCAAGGGCTCGGTGAGCAACTGTTCACCAGGGCACCCTTGGGAAGAATCAGGAGTAATGGTCACAAACTTCTGGAAGATCATTTCAGGCTTAGCATTAGGAAATACTTCTTCACAGCCAGGGTGTCCAGACTGTGGAATAAGCTCCCTCCAGAGCTGGTGCGATCACCTACTCTTCAAGAGAAGACTAGACAGTCACCTTGCTGGGGTCACTTGACCCCCAGTTATCTTTCCTGCTTGGTGCAGGGAGCTGGACCCGATGACTTTTTGAGGTCCCTTCCAGCCTCAAAATCTATGAATCTGTGAATCCGCATCAGCAGGCAATTCCTGACTGAGCCAGCCCTTTGCCCCCTGAATGGGCCTATGATGTTTCTATTCCTCATTGCTCTTTCTCCACCCCCTGCCCCCCGCCCCTCAATCTCTGTGCAGTTTTAAGCCACTTCCCAGAATCAAGGCTCAGCTGTGCTCATGAGTGGCAGCCTGATGTGCTCTGCCAGGATACACTCTACCCGAGGTCGTTACACCAGTATCCCCATCAGAAGTAAAGCAAAGACATATACAAGTCTGGAAATTTAGCTTGTTTCTTCGTACATTGCCTTCTGTTATCCTTATGCAGCCACCACTACCACTTCCACTTCTCTCTGTGGTGTGGGCTTCTCCCTGCTGCAGCTCCTGGCGGCTTCCTCCCCTCTGGGTCCAGCTGCTGATCTCTCCTTCTTCGTCTCTTCCCAGGACCACTAGTCAGAGCCTCATATATTGTGGGAGTGAGTCATCTGCCCACTCCATTTCTATCCTCAGTAATCAGTACTGCCTGCATCTGCAGTTACCACCCCAGCTGCTGCAGTCTGGGTCCTCATTATGGCAAAACCCCAAAGTCCCTTAGCCTTAACCACATGTTGCAGGTAAGTGAATGAGCGTGCTTGTGTGTGTGCATGCAGCAATAAATTGAAGCTCCTAACGGTCAATGTAAATTAGGTACATTTACTCCCAAGTTCAGGCATACCCCTGTGCTTTTCATGTCCTATTGATTGAGTCTAGGCTTCTCTGTGTTTTCTGAATAGCTCTTCAGAAACATGTACCTCTCCTTCTTATCTGTGAGGAGTGCCTACCACCAAACCATATCTCTGTTAGAAACCTCCAAAGTCTTGCCAATAACTGTATGTGGACTCTAACCATCTAGCCTTTCCAAAATTAATTGCTGTCTGGAGCAAGGAATCTAATATTTAGGCATCACAATGCCTAAGTATATAGACTCCTACTGTATCATTTTGAATCATACCCTAAATTAACAAGACAAAGGATGGGATTAGGCACAGAGAAAGGAAGGGACTTGCCTATAGTCATGCAGCAGCTCATTGGACTAGAACCAAGGCCTCTTGAGACCAATTTATCAGTATTCTGGTTATTAGGGTAGATGATAAACAAGTAATCAGTTGGGACTTTTGTTTTCAGAAATGCAATTAATGAGAACAGATTGCAAAAAGCAACTCTATCTAGTACAGAGCTTTATCAGGATTGATCTCTTTATTTGTTTGGCAAGGGCTATTTGGTATTTCAAAAGCACTTGTTGTGCAGGGGGTAAGTTTATTTTTGTTAGGTTCTTTTAAGAAATATCTAACTAAAATAAAGCCACAGATCATCTGAAAAGTAGAAAATAATCTGGCTGACGTGGAATAGAGCCAAGAGGAGGAGGGGAATTCCATTTTATAAAGATTTCAAAATTTGGCTAGGTTTAGAATCCAGGGGAGAGTCGCACTTTACAGATGAACTAAATCAGAGCAGCATAATATGGAAAGCTTCATAAACATGCATGCCAAAATGAACCTGCAAGCTTCAAAGTTCTCCATAAAGGACATTTTAAAACTATAATATTAGATTGATCAAAATATTGAGTTGTGGTGTTACCTTTTTATTTTATATTTTAGATATATCTACAGGGGTGTAGGTTGTAGCAGTGTTGGTCTAAAGACATAGGCAGACAAGGTTCTTTGGGAGAATCTGATCTCTTTTATTAGACCAACTACATAGCTGGAGAATATTTAATAATATATTATTATTAAAAATATATATACACGCACACATACATAAACACACTGTATATTATACTGGGCATGTCTACACAAGACGCTGAGCACTGGCCTAGTAGCACTGTGAAGGAGTGTGTCATGGCAAAAACTGTGCTACTAGCCTACTGTGTAGTGTTATTAGGCTAATGAGCAGTAAGCATCACTAAATAACTGTATGCTGGGACTAATGTGCAGTAACTTTAGGTACTGTGCATTTAGTTAATCCCTTATTAAGGAAGTAACTACATGCGCTGTATCTAAGGCACGTTAATAAACATGTAGACATGCCCACTCACATACAGATTTAAATATAATAAAACTTGGCATGAAAAAGTGTTTCTACATGATTAAAAACAAATCAAGACAGCTAGCAGTCTGTGTCCCATCCTCAGAGATGATGATCTGACCTCAGCTATACCTTTGTCACCCCAAACCTGAACTGCAGTAATTCATTATTCCTGAGCATGATGCCTTCATCACTTAGGAAACTCCAATGCGAATTGAACACTGCAGAAAAATGAGATGCTCCACTGCATATGCTTCTCTCCCTAGGGAGATGAGGAAAGAGAAAACAACATATGACAGAAGTGTAAACACCTTGCTTAATGCACTACTGAAAAGTATCCAAGTATTATGTTGCTAAGCCTCTAATAAGACCCTATACAGAGAGGAGGGGAGACGAGGGAAGGGAAGGGAAGGAAAGGAGGGCCTCTTTGTACCCAAACTGATTCAACATTTCAGAGCAGGATCTTTTATTTATTTTTCCCCCTTTCCTTCTAATTATTATTTTTTTCTTCCTGAAATGGACACCATTTTGCAAAGTTTCTCAATAAAAATGCATTTCCCAATAGAAATTGGGCCTATCAAATGTTTTGCTCACCAGCTCCCAAAACTAGCAATATATAATGGCTTTTCGGGGGTGGGGCAGAGCAGGGAAGATCTTTAAAATGTAAAGTGCAATATTATGCCACTTTTAAAAATGGCTCTACTGTGAAAAGTAACTGACAATAAATATACCTGTGTCATCTGAAAAGTTCAAAATTGTTGATAGTATTTATCCTCACAAACCCATGAAAAGTTGGTGAGTGCTATCCCCCCCATTACGTATACAGACGGGGGATTGAGACATTAATTAGTTTTGCAGTAAAGCATTAGGCTCTACACATGCAGTGCTATTAGGCTGGAGTGAGCTCATTAACTCCACTGTAGGATAGTACTGCCTGACACAACTATTATCCTACAGCGGAGTTATTTACTCTGCTGCAATGCATGTATAGACGGTGACTCGGACTGGCTGGGGCATGAAGGAGTAGATGGTGACCAGGGCTGGTTGGGACATGAGAGTTTACAGTGCAGAACTGCCTGCTGGCCAGACTATCTCTGTAGCACCCTCATGCCCCAGCCAGTCCATCTGCACCACACTGAGCCGGGCAGGAGCAGTCCTGGGCTGGCAAGCTGACCCCCTCCCAAGCCCTGTGCCAGCCGGGGCTGCATCTCCCTGGCTCAACGTGCTGTTTTCCTGGGCACACATGGCAATGCTGCACTGGGGAGCAATAAACTCCAACACAAGCTGTGCCACAATTTATTGCTTTGAATTCATTTCACATATAGATGGGCCATGGGAGACTAAAGTAAACTACTGTAGATTAGGAAATTAAACTATAATTTCTCAAGCCTAAAGGTAGCATCCAAACTGCTAGAGCATCTTTCATCTACAAAACCCTCAGAGGAGTTTCATCTTATACTGATGTACCCCAAACCAAAGTATAAACCAAATTCCAAATGCAGGGCATTTACAGTTGACTCTAACACATGCAAAATGCTGCTGCCCACCTTCTCAGAGGCTTGGTACAAAGACATGAGCCTAGAAAAGTTTTGATGTCAGACTGGCTTCCTACTCATAGATTCATAGATTTCTAGAGTAGGAAGGGGCCTGGTAGATCATCAGGTCCAACCCCCTGCTCCAGGCAGGAAAGAGCGCTGGGCTTAAGAAACCCCAGCTAGGTGCCTGTCTAATCTCCTCTTGAACACCACCAAGGTAGGGGACAGCACCACCACCCTTGGGAGCCCATTCCATATTTTAACAACCCTTACCATAAAGAATTCCTTCCTTATGTCCAATCTAAATCTATTCTCCTTGAGTTTCTGGCCATTATTTCTGGTAACCTTTAGGGGCGCCCTGATAAACAGAGTGTCCCCTATTCCCTGCTGACCCCCCCGATGAGTTTTTAGGCAGCCACAAGATCACCTCTCAGCTTTCTCAGGTGGAGGCTAAAGAGATTCAGGTCCCTTAGTCTGTCTTCATAGGGTCTTACCTGCAGGCCCTCAACCATATGAGTTACCCTCCTCTGAACCCTCTCCAGGTTATCCACATCCCTCTTGAAGTGTGGCGCCCAAAACTGAATGCAGTACTCCATCTGCAGCTTCACCAATGCCGCATAGAGGGGAATTATCACTTCCCCTAGACCTGCTTGTGATGCACCTGCTGATGCAAGAAAGAGTGTGGTTAGCTTTACTTATTACCTTGTCATACTGGCATCTAGTTCATAACTTTTCTCTATTTATTTGGGGGGTTTTGTTTATTTGATTGCTACTTTTATTCCTGGAAACATGTAGGGACACAAAGTCTGGACCATCAGATTCTTTCGTGCATCTTCTACCGGTGTCATTCCACATTTATTTCATGCAAGCAGATTTTAATTCAGGCAAGAGCAGGCCCATATGTATGTACCTCTGAAAAAGTTAGTTGTACTATGGCTTTCCAAGAGATATTAAGTTACGTTGGACATTCGAAGAGAACACTTTGGGGATTAAAACACAGAAACGAATAATGACAGTTTAGTTCTTAGAGATTAATGATGCCCATAGCAACTGGGGAGGGTATTCTAACGTTCCCAATCCGGACTCTGTTGTAGCACATCTTCATCCTGTGATACACAGACTGAATCTCAATAGTTCTAGCTAGCTCTATGCCCATCAGGCTAACTTCCTTTCTTATGGTAGTCCTTTATCCCTTTCCATCCACCCAAAATGTAGACATCCCATTGATATTCAGTGTATGGCTTAAACTTCTACACATGCAAAACAGTTGCTTTTAATTTTCCATAGCTGTCATCAAAGTCTTAAGCAGTCTCAGGGGATGGAATCAGCTTCTTTTTCTTTGTGCATGGAGAGCTGAGATTAATTGGATTTTATACAGTGATGGATACTCCATTAGTCTCCCAAACTGACCTAGAAACAAAGTAGATTTGCTAGCTCTAATGCTGCCATTAGTATCTCTGGTCTTAAGCATGTTGGTATAAGCAGTTGTCTTCAGTGTAGTTAAAGTATATTTCAGTATTATCTCTGGACAGAGACAAATGGAGAAAACCACAGTTGAGAAAAAAAACAAAAAAACCCAACAAACGCTGACATAGCCCAATGACACAGGTAAATCTGCTTTAACCTGGAAAATTTACCTCTTTTCCTACCCAGATGAATCCCCAATCCCTACCAGGTTTAGCTGTGTATTTGTACATAGTTACCCTTAGGCAGTTGCCTTGAATGTCCATGTCTTAGGTACAGGGACAAACTTCCTAAAACTTTCCCCAAGAGTCCCAGATTTTGAGGATGGCATCTAGGATCCCCAGAAAATTCCTGAAATAAGAATTTTCTCTCAGCAATGAACATTGAAATCACTTCCCATATTGACCAGCCCCTACCTTGGACATCTGCTGAAAGGACAGTAAGCTAAATAGCACTGTTTGGAAGTGGCTACACTACATCTGAAAGGGAGGTAGCCATAGATCAACCACTGATACAGAAGCAATATGGCAATATGGCACTGCACCCAAGCAAATTACAACTGAAAACAAATTGGACTCTCAAGGCCCATGGAGCATCCAGGGTTGTGTCCCAGATTTTACTCATTTAGTTTAAGAGCATCTCTAGGGCCTACATGATGATGAGGATGATGACGATAGATATGTCATAACTGTCTGAAGGCTATACAGTCTACCTACACACCACATGAAAAATGCTAGTATTGTCCAAGAAGGTTTTAAGAGAAAAGTAACTGTATAGTGTGTGTGTGTGTGTGTGTGTGTGTGTTGTATTGATATTGTATTAATGAAGCCAAGGATTTAAGTAAATAAGGCCCCCTCTACATGTGCAGGTAAAGGTGCGATGGGACCTAATGCTCAATACACACAATCACACCTTCTGCCATGTTACATGTACATGGCAAGGGGAATGACTGTGGGATCACATATTAGATCCCATCCTTCTTCATTGCTGGTACAGGGGGAGGCTTATCTTGGGCTCCCCCTGCACCAGCCAGAAGCAAGGTCCCATGGCTGGAAGCCACCTTAGATGAGGGGATCACAGCCGCCAGGATGCCCCATGCACCCCCAGGGCTAGCAAATCATGGAAGATGCAATCTTTCAGGTTCAGGGATGTATGAAACCCCTGACCCAAGGGGATTGAGGCAGGTGAAATCCCTATCTCTTGTGGGGGTATGAAACACTAGGGCCCTGGGGGATTAAAGCAGCTATTATCCCTAGGGCCTGGGGATGTCACATACTCCTAAGCCCTGGCATTTGTGACTTCCTCATTCCCCAGACCCTGTGGGTTTCAGGTACCCGCAAGCCCTAGGGAATACAGCAGCCATGATCCCTAGGGCCCAGGGGATTTACACTGGGCATGCTACACCCCTGCGGCTGGGAGCTCTTTCAGCTGATGGAATCCCAGTTGCAGGGGAGACCCTGATACATGTCCAAATTAAAGCCTGATAGCAACAAGCTATAAAGTTAGCACACATATTGTTGAGGTCGAACTTTATACTTGATTGGAGCTTTTTATCATGTGATAAGTACTTTGCACATGTAGCTGGTATCCAGATAATTGAGCAATTAACCAGTTAAATGCACAATATCTGTAATGTGTAGAGGGGACTAGAGTCAGGCTAGGCCAACATTTGCAAATTGAGGGTAAATGCAAGAATAGGATGAACTAGATAGTGTTATGTGAAGCAAAAATAGGGCTGAGTTGCTAAGATACTGAGGCTAAAAACAGACATCAGACATTTTCTCCCAGGACAAAGCCTTTTACTTTGGGAACCTACAGACATAGAATCCCTTTGCCCCACCTTAAATACCTGTGAAGTAACGCTCCTTCCTGGGACAATCCAGGCTGTTTAGAGTTAATTGTCATTCAGGCTGCTTGTGTAAATGACTGTCCTGCATCTGCCTTGACACCAGTCAAAACCAGAGACAATCAGACCCGGGATAAACCCAACGCCTGTTTTGACCTTGAGAATATAGGACTGATACTGCATGTTCTTGAAATACAAGGAATGCTAAGCTGACATGGACATTTAGAAACTCATAAATTTAAGATGTCCTTGCAAATGTGCTGACAATAATGCCGCTTTTTCTGTTATAGGGGATTTAATCTATTAGTAAGGTGTTGATTTATATTAACAGGTTTATGAGCAATTAAATAATTTATGCTAAGCAAACACAATAGTATAAAAAGGGATTTTGAGTTTGAGGTCTCCCACTTGAGGCATGTCCTGAGACGGTGTACTGCTTGATTACCAGGTTATGTTAAGATGATGTATGCGATTTCTTACTTCCCAGCTTTACCATAACCATAATCATTAGGGGTTTTTAAATGTAGCCCCAATATAAATTTGCAGAGAGCTCTTTCAGTGTCAGCATTGCTGCTCCAAAGCCTTTCAGGGCTTCATCCTGAGGCCAATTCAGGATGAGCACAATATGCTCACAGCAATGTAAGCACTTAGATAAAAATAAAAGAGAAAACAATCAAATGAGCAGAAGTTGGTTGATGGTAGCAGCATAACTAGGACAAGGTGCTAATTCATAGGGGTGCCACAGTGGTGGCCCTGGTAGAGTCCATACCACAACAGCATCAGCCAGGAACTCTCCACCTTGCTCTGGGGCATCTCTCCCCGTTGCTGAAATAGCTAGTTACACCTGTGCCAGATAGATGTATCCTCGGTTAATCCTATGGGAACAAGAATCAGAGCAGTGATTGGAGCACTTCCAGAACAGCACAGTTGCAAAAGAAGACCAGTGTTGGCATTTTCAGGAAGTTAAGAGTACCTCCCCCTCCTTTCTTGGTGGGTGTGCTGACTAGGTGCTTGCTTTTCCTTTGTGTCCTTTTGTTCTTCCAGTATGTCTTTTAAAAGTGCTGGTGTTAAGTATAGTGTTACATACCTAAGGGACTGCCCTTCTCCCTGACACGCCATCATGATCCCTAAGGTCAGCCAAGAGCAACCTCCTGTAATTACCAGAAGTGCACCAAAGTCTTGGACAAAACATAAAGGGGGGGCATTCTTGGCACTTCTCCTTCGTCTCTGGGACTCCCCGTCCTCCTTGAGGCCTGTTAGAGCCCGAGCCCGGGCATCTTCAGGAAGTGTATCAGGCTTCTTCATTTGGGCTCATTTTTGGTAGGAGGGGTTCTGTATTAGGGCAGTATTTGATGAGTTGATTCACTGCATATTACTCCATGTTGATACTTTACTTGCGTAGTTTACCTTGTATTTTTTTTATATATATATATATATAGTAAAGCATCCTGGGGTTTTTTCTGGGGAGGGAGTTATAAAAATGTAATAAATAGATAAAATGCTTTTGTTGAAAATAATGATTTTCATGATAGAGCTTTTGGTTTCAACCTGGACAGGATTTTAGTGAATTTGACCTAGACATATGGGCTTTGTTAATTAATTAGCAGCTGAGTTATTGGATTCCTCTAGTCTTAGGATAAGCCCCCCTTGCCTTGTGTTCTAGATAAAAGTGCTGAGGTCAAGAACCACATCAATGGCACTCTGATCTCATAAGTTTATATCATACCTTGATAAAGGATCTTAACTTGGGATATAGAAACTGGATTAGTACGTGGTTGCCTATGCAGCTGGGATGTTTGGATGGGCTAAAGTGGGCAGTGACCTGCTCAAAGTGGTAAAAGACACTGGTTCAGTTTTGAGCTTAGCCCAAAGGATTTTGGAAGTCTTTGTATGTCAGAAATGTAGACCAAGTAGAGGAAGTGGTGGAACAGCAAAACATTTGGAGTTTTATACTTTCTTTCTTTGATGTAAATATGGTTAAGGGAAATAAGCCCAAGGTTTTGATGGCTAAAGCAATAAAGTACGCATTCCTTCACTGAAAAATTTTAAAGTGAAGTTAAAGAATAGGCTGAAACAGAAATGAAGGTAACTTAAAAAGGCAGATAAGTAATAAGTTACAGGGAAAAGATCATCACTGCTCAATGTAAACTGAACCTGGCACAGAAGTGTAGAATCTCCAGACTTTGGGAAACTAGAATAAAACTGCCCTACCAGCTGTCCAGCAAATGCAGAATAGCAGGTGATGTGGGATCAAAGTATGGGGGAAATGGGCTCAGGAGTTCCAGTAAGCATGCACAAAAGTGAGAGAAAGTTAGGGGAAGGGTCAAACTGTAAGTCACTAAGGAATAAAAGGGGTGAAAGTGGGCATGTCTACATGAGATGCTAAATGCTCACGAGACTAATTCTACTGTGCATCTGTCTGTCATGGCAAAAGCTGTGCTAATGCGCTAATGTACAGTAGAATTAATCTACTGCACATCAGAGTCACTAAGCAGGCGTGTGCCGACGCTACTGTGCAGTAGTGCTGGTTACTACGCATTGAGTAGTTCTTGTTATTACAGGTACTAAACTTAATGAGCTGTAACTACAGAGCATTAATGCACATGTAGACATGCCCACTAAGTAACTCATAATGTAAGTGAACTAAGTGGTGATTAACACCAACACATACATTTAAAAACGTGTAACTAACATATACAAACATTAAAGCACTGAAATATATCAACAAGATTAAACAAGTTAAATTAGTAATGCAAGTGTGATACCCGTCCTCCATAGCAAATAGGTTGTTTGCTGCCTCCCCCGAGACTGAGGCAGAGAGACCAAAGGTAAAGGTCTGCCAGAATAGATGTGTCAAAGAAAAGAAAAAAGTTAAACTGACAGAATAAGCCAAGGATCTTAAAAGTGCATATTAAACTGCCTAAAACTAATTAAAAAGCAAAGTTAAATCTATAAAAATCAGGAAGCAGCAAACTAATTGCTTTGCTTGTGCTTTTAGAAATAGCTAAATAAAATAAAAGTAACAGCCTATGATACAAGGGTCTGAGGACTCCTGTCCCAGCAACAAAGCACTGTGTAATAACATAAAAATTATTTTACGCTAATCTGGGATTTTTCCACTCCTTTTAACAGCTTTAAAGTTCTCCTGGTGCTGATCCATCAGTCAATTAAATTTTGCGCTGCACTGGCTTATCAGCAGAAAAGAAATGTCAGTAAAAGTTTTTACACGATGGTTTTTAAACCTGTCTAAGCAAATAAATATTTCTTCTTTTTCTGTTCAGCACAGGGGATTTTTGGTCATTATTTTGAGGTGGTGAATGCTATCTGGTGAACACAGGGATAAATATTATTCAAATTTATTTGGATTTTACTGTGTGGAGGGTGTGTTTGTAAAGTAATTATCTTATAATTAGTTATAAATTAGTTCATAATTAGTTAGCAAAGTGATTAGTGCTAATATAAAGCCGTCAACTTCTGTTAACCCTTAAACTGGTTTCCCGTTTCCCCAAAGCACCTCAAAGCCCCCACCTGGATACATTTTAGGGGGGGGAAATTACATTTGTTTATGATCAAACAGGTTTTTAAGCAAAGCTTGCTTTTGCCTTTTTCCTAATTTTTCATCCCCCCCCCCCCC
>NW_005842038.1:0-4153 GCF_000455745.1 Alligator sinensis | reverse complement strand
TCCTAATTTTTCTCCCCCCCCCCCCCCTTTTTTTTTTCCCAAGGTCTTTTTTTCCCTTATGGGTCTTTTCCTTTAAGAAAGGACTAAACATGAAACATGTTTTATTAGATATATAAAAGCATGAAAGTTTGACCTTTATAAATATGAGAGGTCATAGATAGAAAAACCTGTGAATGTTTTTTGATTTAAAAAAAAGCCACACAATTGAACAACTAGAAATAGTAGATCTAGTAATGCTCCCAACACAACAAGTTCATAAGCTTATTTCATATCACAAAGGGTGGGTTCCTTTTATATCATTAACATAGCAATCCCTTTTCTGTATAAACTTTGAACTTTTAAACTAGGGGCAGCAACTACACATAAACTGATATCAGCTGGTCTAAGCCTGTAACAAAACAGAAGTTCAGTGCATGTAGCCCCATTTCAAAATGGCAGGATCTGGTTTAAAATAGACCTGGGTGGATGTTTTATCAGACTAAATCACTTTAGGTTAGACTGGTTTATCGAACGCCTGTTCCAGATCCCCTCCTAACTCAAGTCAGGCTGCAGTCCTTCAGCATCTCCAGATGCTTTGCAGGCCCAGCTAACTGTCTTTCACAGGGCATATGGGCTATCATCTGCCAGGACTCCTCTGCTCCAGCTGAGCCAGGCCGGCCCTGGTTTGGGGTCACCACAGAGCTGAGGCAACAAAGCCTCTGCTCCATAGCCTGGCAAGTGGTGGCACAGGGGGTGGGCAAAGGGGGAATGGACCTCTACTCCAGGCCTCCCCCAGCAACCAATTAATGCAGCGAATGCCCCAGCCCGGCCCCGTTGCCAGTACTCTGGCCTCTCACCCATGGTGGGGGCAGGTGGGGAGAAAACAGCCCCTCCCCCCCGCCACTGGCCCCGCTCCCCCAGCTGAGGTCGGCGCAGTGGGTGGGGGGAAAGCAGAGGTGCAGGGGGGGCTGGCAAGGGGGCAGGGCTATGGTGTATGTGTATATATATATACACACACACACACACACATATATATGTACACACACATATATATATACACACACATATATACACATATGTATGTATATGAGTATGTATATTTAGATGTATGTATAAAGATATACATACATACACACACACACACACACACACACACACACACACAGCCACCCCCCACCTCTGCTGGATAGATAGATAGATAGATAGATAGATAGATAGATAGATAGATAGATAGAATTATATATATCAATCAGAGGCCAACTTGGGCCAAGCTATTGAGGTCCTTGAAACCCTTTAATACTTCAGAGCAGCATCAATGAAAGAAGTATAAACCCCGCCCCCCCCCTTGTTAACTAATGTTCTAAGTTACAAATTTCTAATACAAATAGAAATGAGAGGCCATCTTGGGCCAAGCTCAATGAGATAAAGCCATGTAAACACTTGAAAGTAAAGGAGAAAACATGAAAACAACATTGCCCACAATAAGGGAAGGGAAATTGCTAGCCAAGACACAATAGTATCTGGGATATTTAAAGTGCACCCCCAGGAGTCTGGACTTCACATTTTAAATGCCTTTTCTAAAAATCTGAACATGATAATTTAAGGAATCCAACCAGCTCCCCATTGCCATCTTATCTTTCCTCAGTCACTGGAATCCCACACATTAAACCCTGAGTGACATCAATGGCAAAAATATAATTTAATTTAGTGGATCAGGCAAAGATTCAGGTCTTGGTTTTATCTGTAACAAAAACATTCTGGTAGAGACATGTTGCTGATTTACTACAAATCTTATTTGCAAAAGTGCACAACACCTAACAGCCCCCATTCAGGCTCTTATCATGAGGCCAGATTTTCAAGAGGGTACCGATTTTTCAATTAAGCACTTAACTGGAGTGGCTATATTTTAAAAAGTTTTTAGCAGCTGTCAGTGGGAAAAATAGAAAATCCCTTCCTATCATGAGGATGAGGGCAGCTTCTGGGTACTCAGCATTTTTAAAAATATGTCTGGCTATGTTTCAAAAAAGACTTTGTGAGGACTGGGTTTTCAGGACATGTGAAGTGGTAGCTTTTAATTAGGTCATAAGGCCTAAGTATATAGCGTGGGGAAAAGAAAGGAGTTGTCTGGGATGGGTTTTATTTATATAAATGATCAAGTTGAAGTGTTTGCTGCTGCTGCTGCTGTTGTTCCTCCTATTATTATAGGGTGTTGTCTGGTCATCTGGAGATAGCACCAGGCCTTAGGAGAACAGCTGAAAATTGGCAGATGGATCACATCACAACTTATGTGGGTTCATGGCATCCTGTATCTACACTAGAGTAGATACACGATGCCATCTAGTGGGGAAAGGAAGATATAAATATTTCCTTGCAAGAAAAATCTTTAAATGGAAATTTTCCAAAACACAGATTTCATTTTTTTTTTTCACATTCTGCCTGTTATTTAGCAAAGAAGAGTTTTAAAGCGCCTTATAATCCACTCATCAACTGAGAAGATGAAAATGTTGAAAGAGCTATTTTTCCCTCATGGAAGTGATAGGTGAAAGCTTTCTCTGAGGTTAGAATAACAATTAATGTGTAGTAAACTAGGAAGAGTATCAAGTGTGCCAATGGTGGGTTGAAATGAGTATCCATTTTATTTAAGCCTTTTTATATTCTAGAACTTGCAGTTAGGACTTAATTTAAAATGAATAGCTTGGTAGGCAATCAAAATGCTCTTTTTATATAACAGGACCTGTCACAGACCTTCTGGGCATATCTGCACATGCACATGTACTGTGCAGTAACATACATTACTGTGCAGTGTGGACATGTGTCTACACATGCACACCCATACTAAGCAGTAACTATGGTGACTTATACTGACTCGCATGTAAATTTGATACCTACATCATGCAGGTATCAAATTTATGGACAATTAGTTATTGCACAATAACACACATGTAGATGCAATACTGCGCAGTAACTGGTGGCCCTCCTTGCTGGGTCGGCCCAGCCACTAGTGGGGCAGGGCTCATGGCTGACACCAGGGCTCCTGGCTGGGTCCCTCTCCTCAGTGCCCCACCTTGCCCAGCTCCTTGGCTGTTGCACCCACTAGCAGCTCAGGGAGCCCTGGCCAGAAGCTGCCTTGCCAGCTCTGCACCCCTCCACCCAGCCATGACATCACTAGCTGCCAGCAACACCAACTTCTCCCCCAGGGGGTTCCCTTGACTAGGCACTGCCCTGCCAACCAACGTGGGCCACAGACACCAGGTGCAGCTGCTTGCCTATGCCAATGGGGAGTCTTGTGTCAAGCCACCAGCCACCCCATCCCTGGACACATAGTAAGTCTTGTAGTGGGAGGAGGAAGCTCTCAGTTCCTGCCCCAGGCCCTGCCCCCACTTCCTGCCTGGCCCGCCTGCACTCCCCTGGCCCTGGAGCCCCACCCTGCAGTACGCAAAGAAGTGGGACACAGTTCATAACTTTATTGGGCAGCATGTGCCCCCTCAGCTGCATGAGCTGGGTGGGTCTCTCAAACCCGGAGGAAGGTGTTTTGTGTATTGGTGTTTGGAAGGTGTTTTGTGCAGGGGCTGTGCATTGCCACTCAATCCGAGTGGCAATGCACAGCCCCTGATGCAGACCATCTTATCTCTGAACTATGCAAGTTCTCACAAAAGGCTTCTGTCTCTTGCCTCTTCAGGGCCAACATCTGGATTTGGGGGAGAGCCCACCAGCCCCAGTGGAAATGTGAGGACCAGGTCAGCACTACCCACTGTTGGAGCTGTCCGGATGTACTGGCACCACCAGCAGTGCACCCACCAGCTGGCTGACCTTGGGGCAGCATGGGGAGTCAGGGAGAGAGCTGCCGCCTGCTGGCCCTGTGCTGGGCATACAGCTTCTAGATAGAGGAGGGGATGGGCAGGGCTGTGCCGGTGGGTATGGCCCTTAAAACAGTGGGCATGGTCCTTAAAGTGGCCTCAACATGACTGCCAAGTGATGGAAGCCATGTGGCCAGTAGCTGAAGTTCCTCCCAGTGGTCACAGGGGCTCATGGCCGGCTGTTCTGACTTGCGACTAAATCTAGTCCCAGGTCACCTATATGTATAGATGCCAGCCCATGAACAGTGCATGGCCCCGGTGGCTGAGGGGGCATGGCAGTGGCAGTGAGAGCAGCAGGAGCATGGCAGTGGTAAGTG
>NW_005842037.1:2761908-2765169 GCF_000455745.1 Alligator sinensis | reverse complement strand
TCTCCCAGCGACACTTTTAGTTTCACTGCCAGCGTTTCCAGGCTCGGCGATCAGCCACAGACGGGGGAGTGGGGTGTCACACAAATGCAGGCATTGGCCCCCAGGCGCCGGAGACCCACAATATGTCACTACCCAGGGCTGGTTGCCTGTGCACTCACCCCTACTTACACCACTGCTGGATTCAGCTGAAATGTGATGGTAGTATATACTGGTAACTGGCCCAGTATCTCTTGCTACCTTGTTTTCCAGAATCCCAGATTTCCTTTAAAAAATTATATTTCAAGCTACTAGAGTCATAAAGAGAACCTTGACATTCTGAAACAAATGTGATGGATTCAGAAGTACCTTAATGAATAAACTCTTTTTATACCAGCTGCAATAAACTGTTAATATGGAACAGCAAGGTAGTCAGACTTCATTATGTAAATTTTGCTAGTGCTCAAGTACAAGTCACAAACGGTGCACTTACAAGTACAATTAATGCGAATCAATAAAGTCCAGAGCAGTTTGAGCCAGAGCTGGGCTCATGAGGAGCTATTTACTGGGGATGTGCAAAAAGGGCTGTATTTGATTCAGCTTTGGCCTATATCAGGGACAGAGATTCAATTCGTTGATTCAGATCACTGTCCCCAATTTGATTTGGCTGAATCCTGATCTGAAGATTCGATGCTGATTCAGAGTATCAGTGATTCAGTCATAGACACAGCTTTAAATGTTTTTCTACATACCTCGAGGTACCAGGTGCAGCTCATGAACACTGCGATGCTGGGGCAGATGGATTGTCCCACAGGACCATGGGGGGCCCCCCTGTGTGCTCAGTGGTGAACCCGGAAGTGGAATGGAAGTACTTCTGGTACACTTCCAGGTCCACCGGGGAGCATGCATGGGGGCCCCCCTGGGGCCCACTCGACTTGGTGATCAGCTGTGGAGGAACCCTGGGTGCCCCCACCCCAGACCCAGGAGGCACCAGTCACTGAGCTGGGTGGGGTGCAGGGGGGCCCCCCCAGCGCACTCCCTGGTGGACCTGGAATTGGACTGGAAGTGCTTCTGGTCCACTTCCGGGTCTGCTGCTGAGTGCGCTGGGAGGCCCCCGCATTCCTGAGGGACGCTCCATCCGCCCCACCAGCGAAGCATTCATGAGCCACCTGGTATCTTGAGGTATGTAGAAAAAACATTTAAAGCTGTGTCCATGTCTGAATCGCCAAATCTTTCTAAATCTCTCTGAATCGATTCAGAGGGTTCTGATTTGATTCGGAGCAATTAAAGGGTCTCCTGATTCGATTCAGATTCAGAGACTCGGCCTCTGTGTCGGGCCAAATCTCCACTGAATTGAATCAGGGACCAAAGCTTCACACAGCCCTACTATTTACTTTCTTACAGCAGAGTTGATTAGTTTACTGTGCCCTGATACTGACACATGTGTAGATTCATAGATTCATACATTGTAAGGCCGGAAGGGACCTCAGAATATCATCAAGTCCAGCCCCCTGCACCAAGCAGGAAAGATAACTGCAGGTCAGGTGACCCCAGCAAGGTGGCCGTCTGGTCTCCTCATGAAGATTTCCAGGGTATGTGATTGCCCCATCTCTGGAGGGAGCTTATTCCACAGTCTGGGCACCCTGACTGTGAAGAAGTTTTTCCTAATGTTGAGCCTGAATTGATCTTCCAGGAGTTTGTGGCCATTACTCTTGGTTTTCCCTTTGGGTGCCCTGGTGAACAGTTGCTCACTGAGCCCTTGATGTACTCTCCTAGTGTAGTGGTAAGCTGCTACTGGGTCCCTCCTCGGCCTTTTTTTCCTCAGGCTGAAGAGTGCCAGATCCCCCAGCCTTTCCTCATATGGCTTGCCTTTTAAGATTCTGATCATACGGGTGGCTCTTCTTCGGACTCTCTCAAGCTTGTTCACGTCCTTGTTAAAGTGTGGTTCCCAGAACTGGACACAGTATTCCAGCTGCAGTCTCACCAGTGCTGAGTAGAGTGGAAGAATCACCTCCTTGGTTTTGCTGGAGATGCATTGATTGATGCATGCCAGGGTATTATTTGCCCTACTGCCTATAGCATTGCACTGCCGGCTCATATTCATACCGTGATCTATTATCACCCCCAGGTCCCTTTCATTTGTGGTGCTAGTCAGTTTGGTGCTGCCAAGCCTGTTGGTGTGTTGGGGGTTGCTCATCCCAAGGTGGAACACTTTACATTTCTTGATGTTGAACTTCATCAGATTCCAATCCTCCCAACTTGCTAGCCTGTCTAGGTCCACCTGTAATTGCAGCGTATCTTCAAGTGTGACCACTCTTCCCCATAACTTGGTGTCATCCTCAAACTTGGCCAGTGAGCTCTTTACCCCCACATCCAAACTGTTAAAGATGTTGAAAAGTCCTGGACCGAGCACCAACCCCTGCAGGACACTGCTGCCCACTTCTCACCAGGAGGACACAGATCTGTTCACTACGACTCTCTGGGTTTTACCCTGCAGCCAATTTCTCACCCACCTGACTGTTTTGGAGTTAAGCCCACAATCCTCCAATTTTCTCGTGAGGACATCATGGGATACTAAATCAAAGGCCTTTTGGAAGTCAAGGTATACAATATCAACCCTGTCTCTCATGTCCAGGTGGCGAGTTACCTGGTCATAGAAGGAGATGAGGTTGGTAAGGCAAGATCTGCCCATGATGAAGTCATGCTGGCTGTCATTCAGAATCTTACCTTCTGCAAGTCTATCGCAGATAGACTCCTTAATGAACTTTTCTAGGATTTTCCCTAGGATGTAAGTTAGGCTTACTGGCCTATAGTTACCTGGGTCCTCCCTCCTGCCCTTCTTGTGGATGGGCACAACATTGGCCCTCTTCCAGTCCTCAGGGTCTTCTCCACAGTGCCATGAGTTGTGGAAGAGTTTTGTCAGGGGTTCTGCGGTGACTTCAGCCAGCTACTTCAGCACTCTCAGATGAAGATCATCTGATCCTGCTGACTTGTGTATGTCTAATTTTATTAATTGGTCATACACCAATTATACGGCTATAGTAGGAAGGTGATTATTTCTACTGTGCTCATTCTCTACTCTGCTTAGTGTGGTTTTCCCCTTGATCTTGTGAAAGACTGAGGTGAAGTAGATGGTGACCCTTTACTGTGGAGCTAATTAGTCCATGCTGCAGTAAAGTGTGTGTGTAGATGTACCCAAAGAGAATTACTTAGACATCTTTGCTCATTAAGTATTGTTCAATTACTTGCTGTGGTGTCTGTCAACCTTAGGGTTATCTATGAAGT
>NW_005842037.1:2748268-2761877 GCF_000455745.1 Alligator sinensis | reverse complement strand
TCTTTCCCAGAAGAGGTGTAAGCGTGCTAAAATCACTTATTCAAGCAGTTATTACAGCTCTACATATTGACCTTCAGCTGTGTTGATTCTCTGTGATTCAAACCATCTGCACTCTAAAACAATTAAAAGCCTTCAGATCTCCTACGAGTTTCCTTCCTTTGATTATAATTTTTGTGCTGTGGTAAAACACAGATGTAAACAGCTAGTTAGTGTAGATTTTTGTGCTTGTTTAATTTTATAGTGCAGCTAATACAAAACCATTTTCATTTTAAATGGCAGTTGGCTTTCAACTGGAAAATGCAGCATTTGCTTTGTACTGGTTTTTATCATTACATGGTTACAAGACAGTTTGCATTAGAAGCATTTGCCCTTACTCCTTCACAGATTTCAAAGAAAAATTATCTTCCAGGGCATCATATTTGCCATGTTTGATTGTAACTAAAAAGTGACTTTATGAAAAGTTTGAGGGAAAGTTATTCAAATATTTTTGATATATAGTGTTGAAATTATAAACTACATTCACTGTGTTCTTTTTTTAAAACTCTTTTTCATAAACTAAAAAAGCATGAATTCTGAAATACTGGTATGTAAATGATGCTTTTCTTGATTTAAATTCATGACCAAGTTTGAAGGGAAGTGACTGGATGACCATTACACTTTTAAAAAAAATCTCTTCTGAGCATGCCCTATTTACAGCTCAGATTTTTATTCTTTTTTTGCAGAATCTAACAAGTTTTTGCCTTATTTGTGACTCCACTGCACACGATTCCTTCCTCAACAACTGCTTTCAAGCTGCAGTTGTGATACTTTGAATGAAGGAGTTTGTTTCAGTGAGAGGTTTACACATTTTTCAAGCTTTAAAACAATCAAACACATAAATTCCATGGCTGTGACCTTGGGAGATATACTCTTGTGGCCTGAAAACACTGGAATTCCCACTGCTTTAGATGATCTTCCTAGATTTCCCTGTATTCTGCATATTCCACGCTTCTTTCTTTAAAAAAATGCATCACAATGTAAACCTATGCAGTAGTGCTCTTCTCTTATCCCAGTGTTATAGATAACTGTCTCCAGCCAAGCTGGAGCAGCAATATAATAATTTAATCTCCCCTTGGTAGCATATTCCTATCAATGAGATATAACCTGAAAGGTTTAATAAGAATAGGGATCATTTAAATACTAACATTATAATGTAATTTCCAGTTTAAAACACAAGGAAATTAAATGTAAAATATAATGAATAAAATAATTGGATTGGATAATTCAGTTTGAAAAAGAATCAGCACTTAAAGTTCTTAACACAGCCATGTTGCATATCCCATAAATCTTACACTATAGATCTAACCATGTTTCTTTATTGTATACAAAAGACAATTCATAAAGAATGGTATTTAGATTGCAAGGTAAAGTGCTCAGAAGCTATATTTACAGGTGTCTATGCAAACTGAATCCCACCTTTTGTCTGTCTGGTTTGCAGTAAAGCTAGTTAAAGACTATCTCATGATGACTATGTGCAAGGGGGCCATATTACATTTACACCTTCACCTGTAAACGTGGCATTTACTAACTTTATACAGTTTCTTTGTAAATATAAATGTAGTTCTTTATATAATACCTTAACTTTTTAACAAGATAAATTAATTCTGTTAATTACCACTGTATCAACCTCCTGACCCTGCAGCTTAATTGGGGTTGAACTGTGAGCCTTCAGCACAACAGTGCTACATCAGATGGCAGTAGGAGAAAGCATTTAGTACCAAGAACAGAGCCTAGACGGAAATCCAGAGCAATGCATCCTTGCTTCTTAAGCAGTCAGGGGTTTCTACTCTGTATAACCGTGTCAATGCAGTTTTTTTCTCTTTCTCTTTTTGCAGAGATGCCTGTTGCTTAGGATAATGGTGAGCAGGGTCTCACAGAAGCAGGAAGCTTTCTTATATCAATGCATGACCAATTCAGTGTTCCCAGCTCTGCTGGACAGAGTTTTAATATTAGGAAGTGTCCTTCATCTCCATCCTCTGTTTTTAACTTCTGCCAAGGGATACACCTCTACTGAGAAAATTAGAGCTAACAATTCTTGTCTATGATAGACAAAACTCAGGAGTAAAGTGCCAATCTGGTGGAAGGCAACTCTTCGACAGCCATCTGAAATATTTATGTATTATAGCTATTAAAAAGATGAAGATGATCAGCAGTATCCAAATGGCATCAAATCTATGGGTTGTGTGTTCGTTTTCTCTGTTCAGAGCCAGGAAATTGATCTTCAGTCCATTAAATCACACAGTGAAGGCACAGTATACATTCTCTTCTTTGTTATCATGTCATTTGTCTTTTTTTATCTGTCTGGCTTAAATATTTTCATTATGTGCGTCTTTCACTACCATTATCTCTATTCCTTTCATTTCAACCGTTTTTAGTTTTCTTCTGCTCCTCCTCTATTGGTCTTCTTGGCAGAAGAGACAAGTCATAATCCAAATGTGGGGAGATGAGAACATTTTCAATGGTGAACTAGAGATGCAGCACATCTGTAGATGTTGTTTTTCAAATGTGAACTGAATTAGTGAGCCCTGGCTAAAGCTACACTAGATTTAGGGTACAATTTCCAACGATGTTTACATACCACTGAAAATTTTGAAAAACTTGAAAATGTTATCTTTATATCTTTACTATAGAAAAACCTATATAATTTGAATAAGAAAATAGCTATCCATTACAGGCTACTAATTTTTGTATGTTAGCAAGTAAATAAGCAAGAACACTCAAAAAAACAAGGGACAGTTTATGACATATTCCAACATTTCAGCTTGGTTGTTTTGAAGCCTGTGCGCCTGGGAGATCTATTCTATACATGATTGTTGAGGCCTAGAAGGAAAAACTAGATAATGGCTTACAAACAACTAGTTTTCCATACTTATATCTAATCAAAAGCTATACCCTTTATGACATGGCCCCTTAACTGATAGTGTGCAAGACTAGTTACTTAAATCATTTTCTAAGTCCCAAACTGTAGGGTCAAAGACTTCTAGAAATTTTCTAGTGCAGATCTCCACTACATTTATTATGATGAAACAGAAATGAACATGTCTAAAGTAAAGCAAGAAGATTTATTTCTCTTTGTCTTAGAAATGATACTGACAATTTGATTCCCTGATCGGAAAGCCCCTCCTCTCATTGATTTACTGGTTTTAAAACAGATGCTGGGAATCAAATTTCAGTTACAGTGCATTAGGGTTGGCATTTTCCCAGTATTCATAAGCATGCTGAGCTTCTACAGTTGTGTTTTCTGTACTAAAAACAGAAAGAAGGTCCTGGTTAATTTTTATTCCTCCAAATACTTTTGCATGCTGTAAGCAATTAGAAAAAATAAAACAAGCAGAGTGTCTATCTTCAGTACACTTTATTGTAGAATAAAATTTCCTTAGAGTTGTATTTACTTATAGAGTCTTTTTCATTGCTATATATTTCTCCCTCTTTAGAAATGTTGGTATTTTATTGAGGTTCTGTAAATCTAGATGAAAGAAAGAGGGAAAATAAAGAGGAATGGTTATTCATCCTGGTAAGACACAGAACTGAGAAATGGAAAACAAAAGTCCAAACTGGTAATACTTTCCCCATGTGAGTGGTTCTTACCTGTCCATATGCATTCCTATTAACTTTAATGGAGCTCCTTGAGTAAGTAAGCATTCTTCATAGAACCTGTTTTCAGGGTCTGGTTTTTAGATTCCCTTCCTGCCTCTGACAGTTTTCTTGTGTGATGTTGCATACATCAGGCCATTTGTTTGTGCCTCAAATTTTCCACCAATTAAATGGAAATGATAAGATGTTGAAAGGTTCCTTCCAGTGTTATTGGTAAAGCACATTGAGAGCCTCTTGAGAGGGACAAAAAAAATGTAAAATATTATTTTATTTTTAATTATCATGATACAAATATGTATGTTTATAAATGGGTATGTTCCTGTTGTAGATTCAGTCTGTGGACAACAGGTACATAAAAGGGGGCAAAATGCTATAGTTCCTTTGTGTGTTTGGACAGTAGTACCGCACTGTTATAATGAAAACAGAAATTCTTCAAGAAAGTACTGAACCAGGGAAAATAGGTAGAACATAGAGAAGGAGTTGATCTGGATATTACTGCTCTAAAGCCTGGCCCAAAACCCACTGTAGTCAGTGGAAAGCTTTCCATTGACTTTAGTGGGCCCTGGATCAAACCCTATGTGGGTGTGTTGTCTTAGAAGGATGCTGCTCTTCCCACAGGACAAAACCAAACCCCTAGGCAGTGCCTTCAAAATGCAGACATGCTCTACAATAATCATAATTATAGCTTCATAATTGCCAACACTGCAACTGCTAAACTGTATGTGGAAACATCTAAGCCTTTTTGAGTTCAGAATGTTTATATCCTAGAAAGCTGTCAGAGCCTAACTTAGAAGTTGATTCTAGTTCCAGTATTAGGACAAGAAGGGATAAAGGATAGCATTGGCATGGAGACTATGTTAGTTTTTGACCCCCACCTACTTCTTCAGGTCAAGACAAAGGTAGATTGCATTATAACTGCCTACGGTGTGCCAGTTCCATGGGAAGGCAGAGGTATTCACTCTCTAGAGCTGTCACTGCGTCATATTTTAGAAGCACCAAAAAGACTTTGGTTTAAATCCAGCTCCCTGTTAGGCTGCTAAGTGGCATTTATGTGGCTAACTTCAGCCTCCTAAGTGGCATTTTGAGCCACTTAAAGAGATTTTAGATGCTACTCCCCCAAGCACTATTTGCCTTGCCCTTCTCAGCAGGCTCAGAAGGGATCTGCTCTGACCGCATATGCTCTGTTGCAATGCTATTCTGCTGGGTAGGGGAATAAACTCAGGAATAAATCTCTGAAACAATAGTCACAGGAGAACCACAACTAGGATCTTTTACAAATCAATTTGGAAACACTATCAAGCATGTCAAGTCTCATCTTCCTTGTGATAGGGGTAGAATGTTTATTATAGTCATGGCAGCCCTGCAAACATACAGTGTAGACGGAGTTTTTTTTGTGATATCTTTTATTGGACCAGTTGTATAACTGTGAGAGATGTTGGACAAACTTTTGAGCCCAGAGTCTCCTTTAGATCTGTAGAAGAGCAGACCTCAAGGACACTATTTGTGCCCAAGAGCTTGTCCAACCTCTCTCCCTATTCTACAGTTGCTCCAATAAAATATATCACAGAAACCCTTCACCTCTGTTTTTGTGAGTCTTTGTGCAGAATCCAAAGAAGTTGGTTATCTTGTACTTTCAAACAGCTGTTTGATGGCACATGAGATCAACAACCAAAATCAGTTTTGAACAAAACAAATAAAAATTACCTTCTCTCTCATTTAATCAGTTCTTTTTCTTCCTTAATACTTGTTAACAAACTATTATTTCTTCCGTGATGTACAGGGTTTATCAAAACAATCAGGAAGCAATCAAAACAAACAACTTTTATTGGGGAGGGGGGAATTAGGAAAAAATCTGCTTTCTTAGCTGTAAAAACGTCAGGTTGTCTCTATACATCATAAAGAAGACAAAGAGATAAGCATAACCGTTCTCTGTTTCTAGATATTAAAGATAATTAAAAACTGTTTTCTCCCAACAGAGCCCTGAAGGCAGGCAGTGTGTATGAACCTGCCTTTGGTTCCATTAATTAGCCTCTGGTTGTTCAGAGTGAGGTGAATCAATCCCAGGGCTTTAATGTGGCACAGAAACTGCTGTATATTCTGTGTGAGTGAAATGATACAATGTGTTTTTAATTTTGAGATGTCCTTTTATCCTGGGGATGTCAGACCACAATGTGAAGCATTCAGTGCACATTGGGGATGGACAAAAATCAGACAGTTCTGTGATAATCTCAGAAAGACTCTTTACAAAGCTAAGTATAGTTGTAGGGTATCTCCCCATAAAGATACTAGTGCTCTTTCTCAAGGAAATAAGGAAAGGTTTCTTAGCCTGATCCTGTTTGTTTTCACACTACATTTGCATGTCTTTGTGGTTAGAGTGACCTTGTTTAAATTAGCAAGTTATAGACTGTGAATCAAAGGGAAATTGTTATTGCTGCCTGTGGTAATAAACAGACCTGAGCTGCTAATTCAGGACAAATGGAAGAATTGTATAAGCAGAAAGTTACAGGACTAAAGAAACTATAAAACTAAACAGTACTTTGTGTTGATTGCTTTTCTGCTTTGTTTGTTTGTCTTTATCATTTAAAATTACTAATTTTCAGCCAATATTTACAAAAACAGTTAAGAAAATCCATTTTTCTGTTATTTTCCTTATTTAAAATGAATAGTTTGTTGCAAATACTGTTTTTTGTTTCATACACTCTGAAATTTGCTCTTTGGGGAAACAAACTCAGGTTATCTTGGCTATCTGAATATCATTTGCATTATTTACATTGTGGAGGCCAAGTAGAATAATTCTACTTGTTTAGGGTAAAAATGATTAAAAATAAAAGGTTAAGTGTAGAGGACAAAGACCTAAATATTGTACACTTTCTTTTACCAATCAATGTGTGGTTTCTTGGCTTATCTTGTAAAGACAGA
The DNA here is from genome assembly GCF_000455745.1 of Alligator sinensis. Taxonomy (NCBI): domain Eukaryota; kingdom Metazoa; phylum Chordata; order Crocodylia; family Alligatoridae; genus Alligator; species Alligator sinensis. Next base: position 2,755,325 of record NW_005842037.1, on the reverse strand, counting down.
CTATGAGGTGGTCCAAAATAAAGAATTTAGATCATATAGATGTTTGAGGCTAAATCTTATTTTACCCTTATGTATTTCAGTGGAACTTGCTAAATGCATAACTGTAGTTGACGATGTGTACACACAGTTCTGATTCTATTTTTTCCCCTATGGTAGATTAGGATTGGCCAGGTACATAAGGCAGAACCTCCCATTTTTAGCCAGCAGCCTAGCTGTTTGATCACTTCCCCAGGAAGAAGAGACTCAGGTAATCTCCCTCACCTAGAAGAGTGTTGAATCTGTGCCTCCTACATCCCGCCAAGTATTTTAGCCACCAGACTGTGGGCTACACATTGCTCAGAATGCTATCCAGCCTCCCTCTTGAAACTGGCCCATTGCACCTTGCATTTAATATTAATTGGCTAAAACGGATAAATAGCAGTGGAACAGTGTCTAATGTTTATCCAGAGATGCCTCTTGCTCCTACAATTATTTACAAATTGATTGTTTTATTATTTACTCCAATTATTTCCCAGTTATTGAAGTCAGGCTGGTCAGGCTATAATTCTCTAAATCCTCCTCTTCTTTTCAAAGATGGGCGTTATGTTAGCTGACTTCCAATCTTCTGGGACCTTACTTGGCAACCGTGACTGTGTAAATCAGGGGTATCAAAGATACAGCCCATATTCAGCCCATGAAGCCCCATTATCCATACCCTGGTGCTGGCCCTGTGCCACACGCATGTGCCTGAGCCATGTGCGCTGGGCCCCAGGATGCATACCACATGTAGTGACCATTCTGGGAATACACTGAATGTGGTTCCTACTCCAGCCAGTCCAGAACCCATGCTGCATGGGGTGCCCATCCCAGACTGGCCAGACCAGGTGCTGTGTGTGGCACACATCTCAGAGATCTGGCATGAGGCAGAGTGATAGGTTCATGGGCCTGATCCAGCCAGATGACTTTGACAGTGCTGGTGTAAATAACACTGCCAGGGGCTGCAAGATTTCTTCAGCCAGTTCCTTCAGTGCCCTTGAATATTTGTTTCTCATCAGGCTCTGCTGACATTTGTTGAAACAACAGATAGCAGTTGCAGGTCTGAGTCACCAATATCATATTTATGATGAAAATGGCAAGAAACTTGCAAACCCATCTTTCCTTAGAAGTCTTTGTAATGTAATCAATGGCTTGTCTTGTAACTCTCATTCATTCATCTTGGTCTTACATGATTTTGGCAGCTCAGACATTTCTTCTCTTTCCTGAGATCACATTCCCTTTCTGAACATGGATACATATGTGCTTATGAAATAAAATTGGATTTCCTTCAAGAACTTTTGGGTATGCTTAACTTTCTAAATGTCAAAGACATTTTAGGGGATGTGTGTGTGTATATGTATATGTGTATGTGTATATATATATGTGTGTGTGTGTGTGTGTGTGTGTGTGTATATATTGAGTGTGTCATTTCTGTTCCTTTCAGAAACCTAAAGACCTCTCTTGTTGTCTCCTTTAACTCCCTTAGCCCAGGGGGATTTATTTTTCATTTTTTCGTTCTTATTTCATTTGCAGACCCCTAAAAAATGTGAATGGAGGTGTAGACCCCTTTGAATTGTAAGTGTAGGTATTCACACTTTTGTTTGATCATAGTCATCTTTCGCAGACCCCCTTAGGCATAGTCTGTGGACCCTCTGGGGCTTAGCATATATGGAGCATACTCTGTATGCAAGTAAACCCTATGGAATAGACCCTCACACACACACACTCACCCAACCCGACATGTTGGTCCTTCTGTGTCACCCTGGCAGAGAACAGGAACTATACAGACAACAACAAGGCCTGAATGAAGGTAGGAAGGATTTTTTAAGACATAGACATGGCATAGGACAACCAGAAGTGGCTCTGTGCTTATCTTCCTTGCAAAGCAAGGCATAGATGTGCTGCTGAGAAGTTTGTGAAAATAGACCCATAGGACATTGCATTTGGAAGATTTTAGGCTGTGTTTTAACTCTTAGGAGGCTATCAGGCCTGTTTTGGCCTTTTAGCAGTCCAGAATTTAAGAGTACAAAGGTGGCTTAAATTCATCTCTGGCCCCTGCTTCTGCACTGTACCATTTAGTGGCATAACACAGAACCAGACTTATTATTCTCAATGTCAGCATTATGCATACGCTTAAATCTTTGCCATCATTCTTGCAGGGGGGTACTGAATGATATGTTTTTGAGCTATCCAGAATACTGTTTGTACTTGCCTAGAGGCTTATTTTTAAATGATGCAGGGCCTTCCGGGACAACTCCTTCCTATGACTGTATGTCCTTTGCTGCACTCATGGGCAACAACCTCAGGGAAGAAAGGGAACTGTTGTTTCTCTGGTCTTGAGAACAGGACTGTTCTTTGGAACTGTATCTTTTGTTTGGTGGTTCTGGGCATTATTACTAAGCTATCTGAGTCTTTGTCTTGTAAATTCCCCTTTTAATGCAGTTACACTTATTATATGTCCAAGGTCTAACAAGCTTATTTAGAAATAAGAAAACACAATGCAGTTGTTGCTGGAATTAATGTAAACTATACAGAATTTGTTTTATCAGATAACTTTCTGTTTAGTCTAGAAAGGAGAAGGCAGAGGGGACAAAGTGATACACAAAAGGTGTATACTCTTCAAATATACGAAAAGTTATTTTAAAGAGAATAATGATCAATTAACATCTACCAAGACTAGAATAAGAGGTATGTGGCTTAATTTGCAGCAAGGAAAACTGAGTTTCGATTTAGGAATTTTTTTCTAACTATAGTTGGATATGCATTAGGAAGGTATCAACAGTTTTAATTTCATGTAGAGACACAAGACTTTGTGAGGACAAGCCTGCCTTTATTATTTTGGGTTGTTCATAAATTATATTGTTTGAAAATCTAAAATCCTCACCAGATTAATCAAGCTGTTCACATTTGTTTTCCCATTTAAGGAGGGAGAACAAAGTAAACCTGGTATTTAATTTTAATGAAGTGAGCCTCTAAACCCTCGATGGAAGTTTAAAGCTGTACTTTAGCTCTAAATATAATGGAAAATTCTGACCTTGTTCTTTTAATAACACAGTTGTATATATACCAATATATTTTACATAGTTTGTTATTGCCTGTAGTTGCTTTTCTTGATGTTTGATCCATGAACATATTTTTTTAGAATATAGTACCTCCATTACTATTTCTGATCACAGATAGATTCATAGAATCATAGGACTGGAAGGGACCCTGAAGGATCATCGGGTCCAGTCCCCTGCATGACCAGGAAAGACATCTGGGGTCAGACGACCCCAGCCAGGTGACCATCCAGTCTTCTCTTGAAGACCTCTAGGGTAGATGATTGCACCACCTCTGGGGGGAGCTCGTTCCATAATATGGACACCCTAGTTGTAAAGAAGTTTTTCCTAATGTTCAGCCTGAAACTATCTTGTGGGAGTTTGAGGCCATTGTTTCTAGTTTTCCCCCAGGGCGCCATGGTGAACAGTTGTTCACTGAGCCCCTGATGTAGGCCTCTGATATAGCGGTAAGCTGCAATCAGATCCCCTCTCAGCCGGCTTTTCTTTAGGCTGAAGAGTCCGAGATCCCTCAGCCTCTCCTCATATGGCTTGCCATTTAAGTCCCTGATCATATGAGAGGCCCTTCTCTGAACCATCTCGAGCTTTAGCACATCCTTGTTGAAGCGCGGCCCCCAGAACTGGACACAATACTCCAGCTGTGGCCACAGCAATGTTGAGTAGAGCGGGAGAATCACTTCTTTGGATTTACTGAAAATGCATCGCATGATGCATACCAGAGTTTTACTGGCCCTAAAATGTCTGGTACTCCCCTGTCCAGGGGGCGCTTAGAGATGCATCCAGCCTTGCACTCATAACCTTCTGGCTCAGCACTCAGTGCACAAACCACTAAGCCAGAGAGCAAATTCAACTCTAGCCCCTTTCCCGGATCTATTACTGTATTTTCTTGCATATAACACACACTTGTTTCCCAAAAATCAGCTGCTGGGAACTAGGATGTGCATTTTAAGGAAGAAAATATAGTAAATGCAGCTTCTGCAGCAGGTGTTTCTGCTGGAGGAAAGAGGAAGTAATGCTTCACATGCATCACCATGGCCAGGTCAGTTAGTGCATAGGGCTCCCTAGCTGCCAGTGGTATTTCTGAACTAGAACCCTGGGTACTAAGGCAGGTGCTTCTGCTGAATCAGTTGAGTGGGCCTTCAGTTAATCATAGGTGCTTCAGCCTAGGATCAGGCCCTGAGCTGAGCTGACAGGTGATAGCAGCTCAGCTGAAGAAGAGAAAAAAGGTCAGGTAGTTTGGCTCAACTGGCAGCACTGTGGCATCCTTCATTTAGGGGATTAACAGAGCAGCTGCAATGCTTTGCCTGCCCCCTCCTCCTGCAACTACAACTGCTTATGTTTTTCCTGAGAAAATATCAGTATTTAAAAAAATATATATTTTTTCTTTATTCTGCCTTTGTGAAACAAGGTGCCTATATTGTTTGGGGGTGTACAGATGTACATTTGGAACCATTTCAAATATGGAACATTTCAGAATGGCAGCAGCCATTACAGTCTAATGTTACATGTAGATAAGCTGGGAACCATATAAATATAGCAAAACCACTGGAACTTTTAACACTGCTTCATCCAATTTAAAGTTGGAGCAATTTTGTTGCATTTGAATTGTTATCTTGTCCACAGATAACAACTGGAAGGTAATGGCTGCTGTTCTTTTGAAAAGGTTCTTTTTAAAACTGATCAAAATGCATGTGTCTCCACACTCTTAGAGGGAGTGTAGCTTAAAAATATTTTAAAATTATATGTTTATGACCATTATGCTCTTCTCAGTAATGCTATTTTCTCATCTCATTCTGTGGCTATCTGTAGCATTACTCAGATTTAATCCTGTTTAATTTTCTTAAAATGTATTTACATAATTGACCATACCTTGTCCTTGCATTGTGATCACCTGCCTTTTGTTTCCCAGACTCATTTTTCAATAGGCTGAATTTTTTTCTGCTGTGGATGATTGATTTCAGCCTTTTACCCAATATTATTATTAAAGAGAACGGAAATGAAGTAAATGCCTGGTAAATAAGAGAGAGGTTCATTAGAGTAAACCGTTAGAAACCAAGGCAAATCTAGAGTAATTACAAAGGCAGAGACACTTGCTTCATCTGACTTTATGAATCGCTAGCATCAAGCAATCATTAACCGGTTGCCAGAGGAAAAACACTCTGTTTGAACTGAGTTCTCTTAGATAGATAATCACCTGCTTTGCTTTCTCCATCCTCTATTGATAATTTTGCAGACTGCTCCAGCATTAAAACAACATAAAATATTTTCTAAACGTTTCACAAACTTTACTTTTGTATTACATAATGCTAATCCTCTCTCTTGCTGCCATGTTTGTTGGCTTCTGATGCTCTGTGTTCAGAAAGCACTTCATTAATTCTGCACAAGAACAAACCTGCCCTCGGCGCAGTTATCAGTAAGTTTATCTTCAAACTGTGGCTCTCTTTGTCTTACTATGCTGTATTACTTTTTGTTTAGCTAATGAATAAGGCTGGTCAGCATGGATAAGGAAAACTCCAGGTCTAGTGATCTGTCCAGGATTTAGTGCAGTGCCCAATAAACAAGGGAAGAGAGTATCTGGAGGAACTGGGTATGTAAGGTTAAGACACTGGAGGAAAGGGTTAGGAGTAGGGCAGAAGGCTGAGGTTGGAGGACTTGGAGCTACAGTAATCTTGAGGTGGCTTGGAGAGGAAAATCAAAGCTGTAAGTGTAACCCCACAAATCAGCATGCTATACAATCCACGCCATGCAGGGTTCACAGCTCCCATGTACAAGGCCTGGCTGTTTAGCTCAGCTGTAGACTTATGCCTTCTTAGCTCTGGCAGTCAACCATTCAGTTCATAGTGTAAGCCACTATGGATGTAATCCATAGATAGATGAGAGATGAAAAGAAATGTCCAAGAGGGTGGTGATAGCCTTATTTATTTTTTAACCTCTCAAATTTTAACCTTAACACATTTTTAGACTATTTAGGCTATTCATCTTAATCCAGTGATTCTCAGCCTTTTAAAGACTCAAGGTACCCCTTGCTAGATTCAAAGTACTCCTCAGAAAATGCCTGCTCTTAGTTTTCACCTGATTTTTGACTATACAAAATAACAGTAATTTTTCTGTTGCAAAGATATCAGAAAGACCACAGCAGGTCAAAATGTTTTTAACTTTGTATATTTGTATTAGAAATCTCTAGATTTATGTTTTGAATTATGTTTTCACAATTAAATGTGAAATGACATCATTGCACAGCCACTGGCAGGAATATTTGAATGCTCGTGGCGCACAGGCCAAGTCCCAGAGGACTGGAAAAGGGCCAATGTGGTCCCCATTTTCAAGAAGGGGAGGAAGGAGGACCCAGGCAACTATAGGCCAGTCAGTCTCACCTCCATCCTTGGCAAAGTCTTTGAACAAATTATCAAGGCTCACATTTGCGAGAGCCCGGCAGGACAAATTATGCTGAGGGGAAACCAGCACGGGTTCGTAGCAGGCAGATCATGCCTGACTAATCTAGTCTCTTTTTATGACCAGGTTACGAAATGCCTGGACACAGGAGGAGGGGTGGATGTCGTATACTTAGACTTCAGGAAGGCCTTCGATACGGTATCCCACCCCATACTGGTGAACAAGTTAAGAGGCTGTGACTTGGATGACTACACAGTCCAGTGGGTGGCGAATTGCCTGGAGGGCCGCACCCAGAGAGTCGTGGTGGATGGGTCGGTTTCGACCTGGAAGGGTGTGGGAAGTGGGGTCCCACAGGGTTCGGTCCTTGGACCGATACTCTTTGATGTCTTCGTCAGTGACTTGGACGAGGGAGTGAAATGTACTCTGTCCAAGTTTGCAGATGACACAAAGCTATGGGGAGAAGTGGACACACCGGAGGGCAGGGAACAGCTGCAAGCAGACCTGGACACGTTGGACAAGTGGGCAGAAAACAACAGAATGCAGTTCAACAAGGAGAAATGCAAAGTGCTGAACCTAGGGAGGAAAAATGTCCA
>NW_005842037.1:2743761-2747767 GCF_000455745.1 Alligator sinensis | reverse complement strand
ACTCTTTCCTGCCTATGCAGGGGGTCAGACTCGATGATCTATTGAGGTCCCTTCTGACCCTAACATCTATGAATCTATGAATTAAGAGTTCTAACACTGCCTACCGCTTCACAACATCCTTGAAAAGATTTCAAGGCACCCCAGTGATGCTGGTTGAGAATCACTGTCTTAATCCCAGCTCTACATAAATTGACTTGTGTAATGAGACCTTGAGTAAAGATGTATTGCAAGGAAAATATTCAGTTGTCACTGGTGGTGTTGGAGTGATGAACCTGTGATGGTCCAAGATATGAGAGGCAAGGATTTTTGTAGGTGACATCTTTTACTGGATCTGAACAAGTGACTTGAAGAAGAATCCATTGCATTTGAAACCTTGTCTAGATCTGTCCTAACTATATGGTTGCTCCAGTAAAAGATAACACCTATAAAAATCCTCACCTTTAACTTGCCCTTGACATTTTAAGTAAAACATTAGCAAAACTCACTCACGTAATTTAATGAGGATAAGTAAAGATAAGTTACTTTCCTGATAAAGAAGTCTATATATTTATCATTACACTTAAATAGGTTTCATAAGAAATGTCTCAGTTAAGTTTGTTTCAGTTGTGTGAAGCAACTAATCTGCAAACAGTGAAATAATCTGAATTACTTTCAAATTAATAAAAAGTTAAAATATGCTTTCTTATTCCTATTAGTGATGCACTGGTAAAGCAGGCATGGTTTTTTAAATAACACTTGTGAGAACATTTCAGATTCAATTTTATTTTATTTGAAAGTGCAAAATAAATCAAAATATGAAGTCAATTTATCAATCATTACATGTGAAGACAATAATATAAGAGGGCATTGTCAAACTTAATAGGCCTGAAAACTGAGCTACAGCTGAAAGTTGTTTCATGTTGTAGGATATGCTATAAGGAATCCCAATATACGTTTTTTCTTGAATCCATTTTTATCAAAGCAGGAGGTTATCAGTATTATTGTCTGAATGCCATATATGTGAACAGGACTTAGCAGAAAAGTGCAATATGTGTTCTTTGTGCCAAACTAGAATGTACTCTAGTTCCGTGATGGTGCAGCTAACAGCGCATCAGTCAATGCAATGTGCAGAGTCCCATTAACTGCGAGAGTCCTTGCACAGTATAAACCAGTAGTTCTCAACTTCTTTAGACTCAAGGCACCCCTCAGAAAGTGTCAACTCTTAGTTTTCATTTTTTGTTTGACTACAGGAAAATAACAGAGCAATTCTGCTGCAAGGAACTCAGAAAGACCACACAACAGGTCAGAAAGTTTTTAACACTGTGGATTCCTGTTCAAAATCTCTGGGCTTGTCTTTTGAATCCTGTTTGCACACTTAACAGTACTAACATTGTGTGGCACCCCACAGCATCCTTGAAAGGATCTCAAGACACATGGCATCCTGGTCGAGAATCATTGGTCTAATCAGTCCACCTACATACTGTTGATTACAAGTCTAGAGCCGAAGTAAACAAGCAGAGCACGCAATGCCTATTGCTGGGAAGCCAATGCAATATATATGCTGCTGGGTAGCATTTTCAAAAGAATCTATATGATTTAGAAACTCAAGTCCAGTTTTGGAAACACCTAAACCACTGAAAACTCTTTTTTGTTTCATTAAGACTTGCATTGAATGGAATTTAGATTCCAAAGTGACTTGCTCACATTTATAATTCTTACCTGCCCTCTTTAGACCCAGCCCTTGCTATTACCTATTTAATTAGGTTCAGAAGCAGGCCCATAATTGGTATCTTCTCAGGTCTTCTGATGTGGCATTGACTTTGGCAAACCAGATAATACAGTGATCCTTGTTCTAGAAAAGCAATTATTTTAATTTTTCCCACTCCCGTCACTGTAACTTGGCATTCCATTTAAAATTCTCTTAAATGCTATGAGACTTTGCACTGATAAGTAGGAGTGAATTCAAACACACTTGCTCTCAGATCAGTCCTGTGTTTTCAAGCTCTATCATATTTTCCTATCTATAGTACTTTTTTGATCATGCTCTAAATGTGGTACAAGACTCAAATAGAACAGCTATTAAAATGTTGAGAGAAGATTTTTCAGAAATACTGATTAATTAGAATTTTATGTGAATTTCATTATTGGTCAAGATGGCATTATATCATATCTATGATAGATGAAATGTTCCATATTCAGTATAGGGTAACCCAATAAAGTTTTTGATTTTTGTAGTTCATTTTTTAATGGGAGGGGGTTGCCTCCTCCTTTTAACATGTTCTTTTCTATGAATGACTAAAATCCAATGGTTATATAGGTTCTATAAGGTGTGTGGGGGGGAGTGTGGGAGCTCATTGCTTTCTTAGAGCTTTTGTAAAAGTATCTTTGCTTGAGGAACTGAGCACTAATGAGAGTGCTACAGGAAATGTTTGGGGCCATGTGGGAGGGTAGTGAAGAATAATGGAAGAGGAAGATTTTAAAACATCCAGTAACCTTCAGCCCAAATCCCTGCTTTGATCTCTTTTCACTCTCTTCCTATCACTCTAGCTGCAGCTAAGCCACACAAACAACTGCCTCCTTTGCCAGTCCCTGCTCTTGTTTCTGGATTTTCTCCAACTCCTGCTTTCCAGGCTTTCAACTCTTTCATCTCTTGCTTGAAGTATCAGTCCTTCCAAATGTGTGGAACTCCTAATTATTCCTTCACAGAGCAAATCAGCTCTTACACCACCTCTGTGTAAGCATAAGCAAAAGCTGCAGACCCAGCAAAATGCTTCCTGTACTCATACCCAAATGCTTTGCTGACTAGGCCTCCCTGACTCTATAATGTCCTTTTGGTGCTGGTGGTTTCAGGACCGGTCGGCACTGCAGAAGGGATTGTTAGTGCTAGTCAGAAAAAGGGCAAAAGCCCCCAAAGTGGGACGGACAAGATTTGGCTCACGTTGCTAAAAATTCTAAGTATAATTGTTCATACTATGCTCATCCGTGAGTGAAGAGAGGTGGTTCATCTTGTTAGTTTGAAGCGGTGTTTCCAAAATGTTTGAGACCTTGGGCACACATTTTTTTCTGGATTAAAAGTGGTAGCACACTTCACTGAAAAGATCTTTCTCTCAGCACAGAACGGGTCAGGAAGCAATTTTACACCATGGTCAGATTGGTACAGACTGTGGGGGCTTTTGCCTTCCTCTGTAGTGGTATGGGAGTGGCCCTTTACCTGAGATCTCTTGAGCATATATTAACATTTCATAGAAGCAGGATGTTGGCTGTCCTGGTTTCCCTGCTTTACCCGTGACAGATCAGGGTGTTAGGTCTGTGTTGTGTCAGGATTGACAGTAGTCTCATGTAGAGTTTAGTTTATGGATTGATTGTGTGGGATGGTTTGGATAGGGATAGGGATAGCTGACCTCTGGGGCTCCCTTCCAGACTAGGATTGCACATACAGGACTTAAGCAGCAGTGCCCACCCTTTTGGCCCCGGGGGCAGAACGAGGGGTACCTGGTCACTCCATTGGGTCAGATCTAGTCCATAGGCCTGATCCCATTGCGTGAGGCCTGGACATTTCCTGGTGAGGAAACGGTGGCCCTGTTCATTGTCTCCAGCACTGCCAAATTTCCAGACCCCTGGGGAATGCCAGTGGCTGGATCCGATACTGATAAAGCAGAGGCCCCCCTCCCATAGGGAATCACTGCTTGAAGTCAGGCACCAGGCAGGGCAGGAAGGCTCCTTGTAGACTAACTGCTGCAAGAGAGCCGAGCGTGACCCCAGACCTGGTCACCACAGGCCCCCAAGCCGCTTTACCGCCCAGCAGGCGGGCGAGTCCCCGTGTTGTGGCCCCTCCTGCAGTACGGCTGACCTCTTTCCATTCGTTTCAGCTAGCACTTGAGGCTGCAATGAAACAGCGGCAGTGACAATGGGACGGGACAGTTTTATTCCCTAAGACGAGGGGCCGGGGCGTGTGTTGTGTCGGGGGGGGAAGAGTGTGCGTGTCCCTTCTCCTCAGGGGCCGTCCCGCGGGCCGTGCGTCGGCCTC
>NW_005842037.1:2726239-2743319 GCF_000455745.1 Alligator sinensis | reverse complement strand
AGGAGCGCGCGCGGGGCCGGGCCGGGCCGGGCGGGGCGGTGCGGTGTCGGCGGGGGGCACCTCGCTGCCGCGCGCTTAGAAACTTCGGTCTTTGGTCCGGGACGGGGAAGGAGCTCCCTTCTGACAGCGCCGCAGCGCCTGCTCCGACCTGGGAGTTGCACTTCCACGTGTCTCCCACAGCTGGGGCCTCCGCGCTGTGGTTTGGGCTGGGTGCTAGCGCTGGACACAAAGCCAGCTGCTGTGCCCGGTCTCAAGTTGTAGCAAGGGAAGTTGAGGTTAGGAAATTGGAAGAACTTTCTCACTGGGAGGGTAGTAAAACACTGGAACAGGTTACCCAGAGAGGTGGGAGATCTCCATCCCTGGGGACACAGCCTTGGCTGGGATGATCTGGTTATTGATGGCCCTGCTTTGAGCAGGGGGGTGGGCTAGATCAGTGGTTCTCAGCCTTTTTGTACCAGGACCCATCAGTAAACATGATGGCCAGTCCCGACCCACTGCCCCCAGCCCACCAGTGTGTGGGGCGGTGGGGCCCAAGCAGCCCCTCAGGGACTGCAGAGGAAAACCAAGTTTCCCACACTTTTCTTCTTTAAAGGAGAATCCATTTTTTAAGTTTGCTTGTGACTCTTTCATGTATTCGTGCAACCCACTTTTGGGGTGAAACCCACAGGTTGAGCAACTGGAGACTAGATTTGCTCCTGGGATCCCTTCCAGCCCTCATTTTCCATGATTTATGACTAGCTTGAGACTAACTTCACAGTAACTTTTACTAGCTGTTCTAAAAGTGCATTCAGAGACACAGTATTGACTTGAATCCAAGATGACTGCATATCTAAGATGATCCCTGAATAATTAGATTTTAATCCTTGGAAAAGTTATCAATTGGTTATAATTTTCCATGTATAGAATCTAGTTATTTGGGAGCGGTCTCTAATTTTTCCCCCCACGGCTGCAGGCAGGTGGTGTGGGGAGGTCAAGCAGCTTGCATTCCCACCCCTCCCTGGTTTTTGCTTCATGCCAGCAGGCTCTATCCCCTTCTAGCCTGGGGAATTGAGCATGGCCCCAGCCTCACAGCAGCTGTCCTCCCATGCCACTGCTACAGGATCAGGCTGGGCTGTGCTCAGTGCCCCAGGCTGCCTGCTGCATGAAGCAAGGCTAAGTGGGGGAGGGAGAAGGACAGGCTGGGAAGCAGAAGCTGTGTAAGGGGAGGAGATGGGGAGAAGAGGCTGCAGGAGGGAAAGTGATGGGGTGCACAGGTGACAGGGGTTGGGAGGCGATGGGCAGCAGCTGTGCCTATGACGCTGACTGGGTAGGAGGTAGAGTCCAAGCCACAGCAGCTGCCTGCCCGCACCCCACACTCAGACTCAATTCTAAGACAAGGGGGTTTCTTCCCCATGTGAAATGAGGGGGAAACCTTGCTTTAGAATTGAGTAAATATACTATTTCTTTTTTTTTTGTGAAAAGACACCCCATGTGAATGGACAACTATAAAAACCTAGGCAGACTGAATGTTTCTGTCTAAAAACTGGAATTTAAGTCATGGTGATGAAATACAAGCTACCTGTTTCTGTAGGTTATAATCATACTGTCATCTTTTGTTTTTAGTTTTCCTTTTGGCTGTTGTGTGGTTCTGCATTTATGTTTGTGTTGAGTCTGGGAAGCATGAGTTAAATGGGGGCTATTTCAGCTTCTTGGTTGGTAGAGAGGGGAAAAAAGATGTAAGTGTCTTGTCTGATCTCAAATTGCTGAACAATCAGCTCCAAATAGTCTCAAAACCAAAGAATGGAATTAGTATTCATATTTTGTTATGGAGTTGGGACTGGAGTATTAGTCAATAGGCCATTCACTGTCTTGGGACACAAGCCTACAGTTCACCAAGTGCAGGAAATCTGGAAGTTTGAAAACCCATCTCTACCAATAGCTGAACTAACTTCAGAAATGCAAAGTAGAACAGTGTGCCAAAGGTGCAAAATAGGAATCAAATTATGTAAACTGCATTTCTTGTTCCTTTTGTTTAAGATGTCTCAAACTAGGAAACTCAGCCCTCCCACATGGCTCTTTCTACTTCCTGAAGTCTAAGCATTGTTCAGTGTTCATCCTTTGGAAATTGATGAGCCATAGTTTCTTTTGGGAGTGCCCCTTCTTTCTCTTGCTGTTTTTTTGCTCTTCCCTCACTGTAGGTTCTATCTTTCTTAGCGTCTTCTTCCTACCACTTATTACTGTGGCAGTTGGGAGTCCTGGTTATGGATGAGGGCCTTACTAGTTGTCTGCTGCTCTTCACCTTTGCCTTACTTATGGCCTTCCGTCTCTGTTCTATGGCACATGCAGTGAGCTTGCCTCACTTCCTCTTCAGCACTAAGTGTCATTTGCCATCGAGATTTGTTTATGATCCTTGCCCTCCAGTCATCTCCAACACATTCTTTACCTTTCCAGAGGAGTTCCCAGGCATGTTTTTTCCTTTAGTAGTCTCTTCTGTTGGTGGTGGGCAGGGTGTTTAGGACAACCCACTTCAAGTGCCTGCACAGGGACCTTGCAAAAAAGCAGACTTTGGGGGGTCCCCTGCTACTTCCCACTCTACCTCTTTCTCAGTCACCTTGAGTTCACCCTTCTTACTTACCTGGAAAGCTCTTGGCCCCTCAGTCTCTCTAAATACTACCTTCCAACTCTTTCCTAGTAGGAACAACCTACCTATCCTCCCCTACCTACTTGTGGGGCTTTGTCTCTCTTAAGCTCTGAGCCCACCATATGTAGCAGGTGGGGGTAATGGAACAGGTTTCTTCTATTGCCCTGTTCTAAAGGGACAGACCAACCTACTAGAATACTGTACAGGCACAGAGCAAGAATAGGCAAGATATAAAACAAGAGATGGGAGTACAAGGAAACCAAACTATGCAAGTCAGCAAGCATAATAGAACATGGGCTCAGCACACCTGCAGCATAACTGTTGTCAAGGTTTCTGTAAACATTATGTCAATCCTCTACATTTACTTACAGACATACTAAAAACATGTAGGCCTTGGTCCTACAAACACTCTTGCTACTATTTTCATAAGCAAGATTAGGCAGGTATCTAACTGGTAAGAATTTTTCATGTTAGAGCAAGAGAGCAACTAAAATAAGTTTCACCTAATAGAATCCTTAGTTTCCGATGCTCTGTGGGGTAGTTAAAATGTTGCTACAGATTAGAGATGTATAAGGCAGCCTGGAATAGATGTCACCTATATCCCAGAGTCTACAGCACCAGAAATACTCAGCTAAATGGTTATAGTTGCAAAGCTTATTCTTATTATTGCATAGCATTTTTTGTTTTTCTTAAGAAACACAGCAAAATGCACATAATTTTGTTTGTTTGTTTTTGTTTTGATGATCATGTCACTGATAATGCTCTTGATGCTGGAAGGGGAAACTAGCATAACAACACTTTTTGGTTATATGAGGATGTTAGTTTGGTTTGTATGTTGAGGTTTGGTTAAAACTGGATACCAAGTCCCCTGCAAGTTGAGGGAAGACAGCAGCTATTAGTTGCTGTCTGTCTCTCTTCAGATGTGCAGATAGTTTTGCAGCATTGTTTCCTTGTGTACTGGTTATTGGTGCTCACATGTACATTTCAATACATTTAACTACACCACCTTAATTTCCTTTGACATCCCTTCTCACTCTTGAAATTTTTTTTTAAGTCTTTAAAAGTTACAACTTTGTGTGCAGAAAGATGTACTGTGCTGGCTTGCAGTTTGTTTTGTCTAACTTTCCAAAGAAATCAACACTCAGATTGGATCCCTAGGTTTTTTTTTTTAAGTTGAGGCAGGAAGAGGAATGGGAAGAAAAGGTCATTTTCAATTGTAAAATTAGCATATTGTTGAATTTCTCTCCTGTAGTTAATAGGATATACACCAGAGCTGCAGGAATTAAGTTATGTAACAAGAAAAACAAATTGATTTTTGTTTCTGGTTTACGAGTTTAAACATCTTGTAATGGCCTTATTCCACTCAGTCTACAAAGCTTAGCGTTCTGTGAGATGTTTTTAAAACCTGATGACATTGTGCATCTTCTGTAGTCCTCTCTAACTCCGCCTCCTCACCCCAAAATATCATCCAACCTCATCATCGTTGTCATCATCATAATCATTGGCATTTGATTTAGCAGTTAATGAAGTGAATGGGGCAGTTCATGTGCCAGAGTGGTTACTTTAGGTTCTCTCCAAACTCTTGCAGAGACACTCTGGCATGTGGTTGCACATGCTTCACACTTTAAAGTTTTTTCTATAGAACTAGATGTGTATCATTTTTATTTTTACATCAAAGATGAGATACTGGAAAACAACGGAATTGCCTGTCTGGGCCAGTTCCTAGCCCTTGGAGTTGCATCCTGCACTTGAGAAAACACAACCACTGGGACACTGGAGGTGTAGTGGAGACAATGGGATCTTAGTATGACCCTTGTAGCTAAGAGAGGGTAAACTGGAACATGGTCATCATTATGGTTGTTTTATTCATTGTCCAAAATGTGAGGTGCCTCAAGGAGAATAAGACAGACTTGTCTGAGGAGTGTTCAATCTAATGAAAAATGGAAGGAGGTCAGGGATAGATCTGCAAGAGCAACGCTGATGCTAGAACTGCTTGTCTTGTTTAATATAATTAAACAACAATAACAACAAAGCATAACAGCTACTCTTACACCTGAGTATTCAGTCTCTTCCTAAGAGGGCATATGTTGTTTTTGGGGACAAAATATGGGAAACATCCTTATTCCCTACTACCTATTTCAGGCCTTATCTCACTGCCCCGTGCCAGACCTTGCTCCCTACCCTGCCTTCCCCTTGAAGGTTCATGGTTCATTCCCTTCCCTAAGAGTCATGTTGTGCCTCCTTCCTCTTTAGGGCACCTTGTCACCTTGGCTTTGTCCCTCCCCTTTACCTGACTGGGTGAAATTTTGGGTCCCTGGGGGAAAAGTAAATGCACATTATAGAACTTATAAGGA
Source organism: Alligator sinensis (assembly GCF_000455745.1). Classification (NCBI taxonomy): domain Eukaryota; kingdom Metazoa; phylum Chordata; order Crocodylia; family Alligatoridae; genus Alligator; species Alligator sinensis. The sequence goes on along the minus strand of NW_005842037.1, from coordinate 2,738,345 downwards.
GACAAAAATGGGGTAAGTTTGGAGGCGAGGGAGGCTGAATCACTACCTACTGCCTTTAATCTCTAACAGTGGCCCTGATAAAATAAATTGCCTCTTATTCCAACTGAATTTGCATGAATATCTTATTATTAAGAAATTATTTTCATTAGGTGAGCAAAGAGCACTGAACTTACTTTCCAAAAAACAAAATCTTTTTGTAATTTGTAATCTTTTGTTTGTTGGTTAGCTGTAGTATGAATCTGATGTTGGCTCGTATGCTTTATTAATACTCACAGTCGGTCTGAGTTTCACACAGCAGGCTGTTGTGACTCCTTACTGAGTCTCTTGGAGTTTGCTCTCAGTAACAGTCTCTAGAGAAAACATCTCTTCTGATTACTAGAACAAATGAGGAGTCTATTTTTAGACTTTTCTTTAGACGCAAAAAGGTTAGATTTGTGTTTGACATTTAGACAAAGTTTATTAAATGTAAAACTAAAAATAGTAATGTAGTTCATTCTCCTCATAATTCCTTTAGCAGTCAGTGGATCTCATACTATAAACACTCTTACAGCTGAAATGATTGAAGGTTAAGGAAAAATTACTTCATGGATGAACTTCGTATAAAACCTAGAGAAAGATCAACTGCTGACTATTCTGTTCTTATTTGCTGCTGGATAAAACAGGATGCTCTCTTCAGCCCATGGTTGGAGAGGAGATAGTGAAAGGTATAGGACTTCTTAAGAGCATAGGTGAGCATCAGTGTCATTGATGATGGACATTGGCATTCCTTATTTAGATTCTTTTGTTTGTCTTTACTGGTTCCTGGCATTGAGCTGACTAATGGTTACATATAAGTAGCTTAGACCTGAGCTGTGTTTTAGCATAAAATCATGGTGCAGTGCGCATCTATAACCATCGTAGAAGTCAACAGAGCTCTAGAAAATTAAACAGTACATCTTAATTGGTTCAAGTAGATGACTTTTTGTGGCCGACCTGGAAGAGAAATTCCTCAATAACTGTACCATCAGACCCATGCTATACCTAAGATATATAGATGATATCTTCATCATTTGGACTGAAAACCTGCCAGCTCTGATTTCCATCACATATTCAATAATCATTGCCCCTCCATCAGACTCTCTCTCGAATACTCCAGCACCAAAATCTCCTTTTTAGATACTATGGCCAATAACCAAAATGGTAAAATACTAGGGCTGTGCAAAGCTTCGGTAGCTGATTTGATTTGGAGGAGATTTGGCTGAGTTTGGAGACCAAATCTCCTAATCCAAATTGAATCTGGAGACCAGTTAAAAGCTCTGAATTGATTAGAAGCATCCAAATCAATTTGCAAAAGATTTGGCTATTCAGCCATAGACTAAGCAGCTGGTAAGTCTGTTGGGGTTGGGGAAGGCAGGGGGGAAGGGGCATGGAGGAGGGAGGGATTGGAGCTGGGGCTGGGACAGGCTGCCCAGCCAGGGTGAGGGGCACGGGACTTGGGGAGGGGGGCAGGGGGTCATGCGCTATGAGTGCGGCTGCACTCGGAGCGGGAGCTCTGCCCTGCTGCCACTTGCCCAGCTGGGGCGGGATGTGGGCACAGCTTGCTGCAGGTGGAAGGGGGCAAGCAGCAGCAGGGTATGGCCCCTGCACCCAGCGCGCATCCTCATCGTACCCCTCTTCCCCCTCCCAGCCCTGCACCGGCTATGCTGTCACTTGCCAGCCAGTGCAGGGGGGTGCGGAGCGTTATGTGGGCACAGTGGCACTGGGAGCAGGGGCTGTGCCCTGCTGCCTCTTGCCTCCTTCTGCCCGGAGCAAGCTGTGCTCATACCTGCCCCTCCCCCTACCCCAGCTGGGCAAGCAGCAGCAGGGCAGAGCCCCCACTCTGAGCACTGTTGCACCTGTATCCCGTGCCCCCTGCCCCAGCTGGGCAGCTTTTCCCAGCCCCAATCCCTCCCTCCCCCATTCCCCTTCCCTCCCCCAACCCCAACAGACTAACTAGCTGGAGGCAGCTGTGTCAGCTGCCTTTTTAGTTTATGGCCGAATTTCTGAAGTGGCACGAAATCTTTCGAATCTGATCCAGCCAAATTGAATCGGGACAATGATTTGCATCTCTGAATCAAATCACTGTTCTCCAAATCGGCTGAATCCAAAGCGAATACTTGCTGCTTTGCACAGGCCTATAAAATACAGACCACAATATACAAGAACACACAGACCAACATACATATCTGTACTGAACCAGCAATCACCCTAAACACACCAAGAAAGTTGTAATATACAGCCAAGCCTCCGATACTACCGAATTTGCACTGAGAATCACCGCGATCATCACCTCGTAAATCTCAAAAGGGCTTTCACTCAACAAGGATATTCTTCCAGAGAGATGGATTGCACTTTTGAAAGAGCCACCCGGATACCAAATGAAGAAGTGCTGCAGTACAAAAACAAAATCCCCACAAATTGAAAATCCTCAAACAATTGCAACCCATACTGAAAGAAGATCCAATTCTTAAAGAGATCTTTCCCGAGTCACCCATCGTATCCTTTAAACAAGCATCGAACCTCACCAGCCACTTCACCAGAAGCAAACTTCCTATGGGCCAAAGCACACCTAATGGATCCAGACCATGCTGGAACAAGAAATGTAAAACCTGCCAACACATCTCCAACACTCTGACAATAACTACACCCCACACCAGAACCATCACCATGCCTGGATCTTACATCTGTACCTCCAGAAATGGAATATCTCATCCAGTGCACTAAATGCTGTGATGGAAAATACGTAGGAGAAACCACACAACAGTTACGCACCAGAATGAATGCACACAAAAATCTATCGAAGACAAAAATACCCAGTTGCCTGTAGGTACACATTTCTCACAAGACAGCCACTGTCTCTAGTCTCTCAGTTCTAATCCTCAAAGGGAATTTACAAAATGCCTTTCATAGACGAGCCTATGCACTTCACTTCATAAATTTACTGGATACAAAAAATGATGGACTAAATATAGATGTTTGATTTATGGCACATTATGACCTGCCTGCCATCTGATTACCCCAGGTAACCTGTCTGCATTTTACCAGCTACACTCTTATCACCAGTTCAACATTCACCTCTTCTCCCCCTTTAACTGTCTCCCACCTATTGTCTCCTATTACCCATGATCTTCACTGCCAATCATTTGCATTTTCAAAGACCTACATTTTGCATTTTGGCTTTTATTCCACCCAGGATAGCTCACAAAACACCAGCAAACTCTCCCTGTGCCTGAAGAAGGGTGTTTGTGCCTGAAAGCTTGCAAAGAACAATTTTTCCAACTATTTAGTTGGTCTAATAAAAGATGTCACATTTACCCAAAGAACCTTGTTTTTAATGTTTTTACTTTGTAATGTTTTAAATTACTTTTAATGACTCTAGTATAAACTGAGCACAGTCACAGTTGGAATCTGATAGTAATGACGTTTTATTTTTTGGGACTTAATGACAATATGGATGCTGTATGAGGTAGAGGTTCCACATTTGTTTCCTGATTATTTTGTTTGTTCCTAGAGGATAAATGTAGTGCCTCTAACACTGTTCGGGTCACTGAAACTTTTAACCTGTGCAGTAGATCTAACTAAAGGTATCACGGCTCAATTAGGTACAATACTGGTACCATGTAAATAAGAGAACAGGGTGGGGAAGGAAGGTATGACTAACGTGTTTATCCTTTTACTTCATTCTCATTCCTACCACAGTAATATACTTAGACCTTATCCTGTAGTCTGATATATATGAGCATACCCAGCTAAGAGCTGTGCTTCCAGTTTGTTAGAAGCTTAAGTTTTGGTGATATTCAGATGTACACCAAATATTTACTGACACTATTTCTTCAGTTGCAAGAACTCTTTTATTTAATGTATCTTTTGTGTGTAGAGTATGGTGATGAGACTGAGGTTCTGTGCAGAGGTCTTATTTCCGCGTTTCACTATGATCTACCAGATAATTGCATACAGTTAGTCTGGGATTTTCCTATTGCCTTTGTTTTCTATACAGAAGGTTTCATGTGCTTAGCTCTGAGGATGAGTGGCGGGGACGAGTGAGTCATAGGAATATCTGAACACACAGCAGGAAACAAAAGTTAAGTAACAACCACCACCAGCAAGCCTTAGTGCGGGGAAGCCTGGTCCTCCTCACTTTTTCTCCTTCAAATACTTTATGAACAAGGTTGGGTCACCCAGCTAGGAGGAGCAGCAGATGTTCACCCGATGCATGGAGTTTAGCCACTGCAAAAAAACCCAGAGGAGGAAAAAAGAAATGTTGAAACAGATGCTACCTGTCACATTGTGCAAAAACTTGGGGCTGGATTATCAGTTCTAAGCAGACTTATTAGCAGAGGATTTTAACTGAGGCTGTAGACCTATAATGCAATTTAGCCTTTAATAATATCCTTAGGAGCCAGGCCAGCCAACCTAAGTGTTCTGAAGGGGTAAAGGAGGTGAACAAAGCTCCTTACCTTACATTCAGGGATCTGGCCTAAATTCTGTTCTGATTTATAAAAGACTAAATCTGGAATTATTTGAAGGGTTACATATAGGGCCAGGCAGAATTGGGCCCCATTTAATTTCTCAGATTTATGTAGGAATTTTAAAGTAGATACTGCTTTGGAAACTGTCTTCTATACAGATACAATTTTCTTCCTTTTGTGTTCAGTTGACGTCAGTAGAATGTAAACACACGCTTAAAGCTGAGCATGTTCTTCAGTCCAGTTAACATTCAGCAAAACATTTATCTTCCATTTTTCTTCCTGTTACAACACTGGTCAGGTGCTGTTTATATCTGTGTATGTGTAGAGACAAGCATGCAGATTTCCTATTGCAGGGCAGGTGTTAGTTGATGTGGATCAGGTAACATTTTGGGTCTTGTTTTTTTCCCCTGGGTAAAACTGAGAGGTATTTTTATGTGTAGTTGAGAGATGGTAGACAATTCTGAATACAGGGCTTTCTGTATGCAGAACATTTGGATAATTGAAGCAAACCTATGTAATTTGTGTAACAATTAACACCATTTTTCCAGTTACTGCTCTCTGTGCTGGAGAAGTTAGGACCTGTAGAAAAACAGCACTGAAATCCATAGAAGCAGCAATAGCAGGTCCACTGCCTCTCTCTCAGAGGAAATAGCAAGTGTAAACATAACCTCACCCATATGGGTGTGTGTTACAGTTGCTGGTTTTTTTCATCAACTTCATTGTATTTTTTTGGCGGGGGATTGCTTTGTGCTTCAAGGTGCAGTTGTAGTGGCATTACTGTACTACATGTTTATTGACATTGCATTTCTTTCCTGTTTTTTAGATCTAACTTAAATACGTGTTGTTAGAGAGGATGCCGTTTTCCTTTCTTTCCCCAGAAATTTTGATCAACTGGGACATTTTTAACTTAAAACTTGAAACTTTTTTCTATGATTTCAAAGTCTATCCTTATTTTCACACTATCCTTATCTTACACTAACAACCTTGAAGGCCGTACACACAGTTATTATGCAAGATGTCACGGGCAAGACCATTAATCTTTAAAAATAACATCATTCCTCTTAATATTGTATAAAAATAAAATTGAACATATATCCAGTTGATTTTAGAATATCTACATATCAACTAGAAAGCAAGTCTAATAACTATTTCTATTACTTTTTCTGCATTTTCCCCTCCTTATTAGTTATAACATTTCCAGCCAACTCTACTTGAAATTTTACATTGAAATTGTTTCAAGTAGGAAATTATTTTTTGTCCTTTTCTCGGTAAAACAAAAAAACCCTTATTCCATAGAAAATTTTAGGCTTTTTATCAGAAGGAGAAATTGAATATTTTGGATGGTAACTAAAATTTCTGTTCAGAAATGCTGTCTCAGTATATTAGGGTTATTGTAGTATGGATGACTCATGTTCCCATTCTTTTGTCTGAGTTGAATTGCCTGGCTGAACTTCATGCCTCTTACTAGTTTAGTATTTATGGGAGATAGTGGTGGATCAAGAAGATGCAGCCAGCAAGAGAATGGGACATGAGGCACCTTGGCAGGAATTTTAAAATGGAAGATTTGTCTCTCTCGAATACATTTTGTGGTGGTTTTGTTCTGTTTTCTACCAGAAAGTAAATCATTCTGGAGGAAAACATTATATGCGAATTATTTTTGTTGTTTTCTTCAAAGTTGTGTTTTAATACTTACACTTTTAATACTTATACTTACTACTACATCATACTTATAAGCTTAGCAGTGCTACATTCATTATCACCATGACTGAAAAAGATTTGGGGGTCATGATTGACCACAAGATGAACACGAGCCACCAATACGATGCTGCAGCTGGCAAAACAAATAAAGTTCTGGTTTGCATCTACCAATGCATCTTAAGCAAGACCCAAGAAGTCATTATCCTCCCACTTTACTCAGCCTTGGTGAGGCTGCAGCTGGAGTACTGAATACAGTTCTAGGCTCCGCACTTTAGAAAGGATGTGGAGAAGCTTGAGAGAGTCCGGAGGAGAGCCATGTGCATGATTAGAGGTCCAGAAAACAGGCCGTAGGATGGGACTGTTCAGCCTGGAGAAGCGAAGGCTCAGGAGTGACTTGGTGGCAGCCTAAAAGTATGTAAGGGGTGTGCATCAGGAACTGGAAGAATGTCTGTTCACCAGGGAAGACGAGGTCTAATGGTTACAAAATGTTGGAAAACTGTTTAGACTAGGCATAAAGAAAAACTTCTTTACCATCTGAGTCTCCAGAGTATAGAATAGATTCACCCCGGAAGTGGTGCAAGCACCTACTCTGGATACTTTTAAGAAAAGCTTGGATGCTTATCTTGCTGGGGTGATCTGACTTCCTGTCTCTTGGGCAGGAGGGCTGGACCTGACAATTTCGTGAGGTCCCTTCCAGCCCTAAAGTCTATGAAATCTATAATAGTTCTGCGTTTAATACAGTGCTAATAATTATAGTACAATCCAGTTTCTGGCAGTTAGGTTTCTTTCTATAAAGATGAAAGGTTTGCAAACCATCTGGCAGTTATAGGGCAGCAGCAAGTTGCTGAGGTGCCCCAGATGTTTGCCATAGCTTTTCAGAGCTTCTCCAATCACCTGTGTGGGGCTTCTAATGAAATTCAGCTGAGTGGAGAAGCAGTACCCCCTTGAAATAAAAACCACAGCAAACAGCTGAGCCATTTGTTCTTAATTCAGAAGCCCTCTGAGAATTAAGCAGTTCATAAGCCACCTGGGTTAAAAAAAGATCTGGGGTCCATTTATTCCCCACTGTCCAGAGTTAGCATGGTTATTCCTTTATTTAAATCTTCATGTTGATCTAATCATGGGTGTACAGTGATCTAATCATGTTGCATGTGGGTGCAGCTATTTAAGTCTTTAGACCACGTTAGCTGCTATGGTCCTTGACCATCCATATCATATACTTGGGGAAGCCCGAAGCCCATCCCCATTATGGTGGTATTCTGTTACTAGGATCGGATGCTGAGGATCAGATGCAGTTTTAATCGAAACTAATAGTGGCTTGATCATTCACTTTAGTAGAAATCAGAGTAGAAACTGAAGTGAAGGATCTAGAGGTGCACCGATACATCGGTCCTATTATTGGATTGGCACTGATTATAAAGAAAATTGACTGTATTGGAAATCGGCCGGATGTGGCTGATTTAATTTGGCCGATAAATGCCCATGTGTGCATGCACCCGCAGATGAGCCATCGCTCCATCCTGCCCCGCTGTGGCTGGGCAGTGCCTGCCCCAGCTCCTGCCCCACTCCTCCCTCACCGCGGGGGCATTGATCTGCATCCCCCCATGCCCCTTTGCCCCCACCCCCTCCTTCCACCACAACAGACTTACCAACTTATCGGAAACTGGCCAATATGCCTCCTTAAAAATCAGCTATCGGTCCCCAAAATCTGTCTGTGCACCCCTAGAAGGATTGCATCATTTTTTAAGTCTCTCTTTCTCCTCCCCCTGTGAAAAGAGGTGTGGGTTAAGTAGCTGGAAGCTATCTCTACAATATTTGCATCTTGTTGTTAAGTAGTGACCTTTATTCCCCTACACTTCCTTTTATTATCTTTTCTGTAACACTTTGCTTATGACTACAGTACATCACCCTGACAAACATGCCCTTGCTGAGGCATTAGGCAGTCAGCAGCAGTTCTTATCTGTTGTTCTCTGGCAGAGGCTACAACTGTTGAGGTACTGGACTTGGTCTGGTCTTTGTCTCAATGATCTAAAGCAGGGATAGTAGGTCTTGGGCAGCCTCCACTCCTCCAGACTCCTCCCTAGGTGTATGTGTTGAAGATCTTGATGACTAGACCTCTTATGCATAAACCGTGGTCCAGAGGGTTGACAGTTGCCTACTACAACCTTTGAAAAGTATTTAATGGAAAACTTAGTATTGAATAGGAAAAAGACACTTTTTGTACTGCTTAATTACACTTTAAGGACCATGTTCCTTAAAGAACAAAGTATATCTAAATTTCATGCCAAATTGACAGGACTGTATATTGCTTATATTTTATATATTTATTCAGTGATAAATAATGGATATGAGATAATGGAAATATCTGTTCTGTTGAGCTTTAATTTCAAATATCTACCTTACTTTTTTCTTTGTGGAATATCTAGGAAACCTTATAAAAATAACTATGTCCAGTCAGAGTTTCACCATGAGGCTTGTGTATAGTGAAACTGATATAACTGCGGTATAATGTAAAAGATCAAAAACGTGGTGATTGTTGCATGAGGTGCCTAGTAAGGGTCACACCTGAATGGGAGGAAATTTTGAGACCTGAAGTTTTCTTGCTTCTTTACAAAACAGAGACTGAAGAAAGGGAAGAGAAGACAACTGCTCTTGTTTTAAGGTTCTGCTTATAGCCCTTAGTCATGGATGAGAATCCCACTGTACTAGATGCAGTACAAACAACAGTTTTATACTGCAAGCAGAACAGTTACTGCATCAGGTGCCTATACATAAATATTGGTATTGGAAATATTCCAGGAACTGAGTCAAAGGGGCATTATCAGTACTAAAAGAAGATGATTGGCCATGTTAGTTTGAAATCAGGCAGAAGGAAGGGTAGGGCAGCACCTTAGAGACTCCTGGTTCAGAGAGGAATAAGCTTTCATGGGCAACAGCCTGCCTGGTCAGGAGCTTTCTGGCCAAAAGTCTCTTAAGGTGCCATGTCCTATGTTCTGCCTCGCATTAAAAGGAGTTTGGGCTTTTATTTATACTGTTTAGACTTTATCCTTTGCAACTTGATTTAGGAAATAAATTTGGATTTTAAAAAACGTCTTTATTTTCTCAGCCATAATTTTCCCACTGTGCATCGAGCACAGACTAATATGGCATTGTTATTGTGGGGTTCTTTATTATTCAGAGAGTTTACAACATTGATGCTATCCCTATTAATATTAGAACTTTCTCTTCAGTAGGAAAAATCATGGGCCTTCTGAATTGTTACTGACTGTCACTTAAGTATTAGTGTGAAAAGCAGGACAATTCTGGCTCTTAAGATCCAGAAGGACATGGTTCAGAATAGTTATGTCAGGTATTCTCGAACATTTTCAAGGCGTGCCTCGCATCATACTGACGTGTTTCATGGACATTCCCACTTACAATAATGTGATCGTTTTCTCCCATTTGCTTTTGCAAGTGAAGTAATTGCTGACATGAAAAAATAATAGGGAATAATTAGGGAAGTTATGTTGAATGTATTCTAGCTGTCTTTTTAATATACCTAAGCAGCCAGGAAAAAAGCTAGCATCAGATATGCAGCCAACTCTTTGGAGAATGATTAATAAGTGCTTGTTGATAATAATCTGAGAGTCTCTGAGCCAGATCAATAAGATTAGTTTAAATGAGCACAACAGAAAAAGGCAGTGGAGAAGTATAATTCAATAAATGATGTAAGATCAGTTGCCTGTAATCCACTTGCTTTTCATTCTGTAAGTTAGATTTATCTCTTTGTAGTGCTATCTGAGGTCTAGAACTGACACAGTGAGATGCTTATTTATAGTCTCTCTATTACACAAGGTCCCCTCTTCAAAACTGCAGGCTATCCAGATACTTCTTTGATGCATTCTTTAAGGGACAAACATGACTGTCCAGTTCTGACTCTAGTTTGAACTCAGTTTTCTATTTTAAATTTTTTCTGTCAAGGTCCTCTCTCCCCCTTTCTGTTGCAAAGATTTGCTTCAGGCTTTAATTTGGCATGCATGTTCTCAGCCTGGGAACAAAATTGTTTTTATAAAATTTGAAAAAGGAACTTAGTTGTTCAGCCACCCATGTGATCTGATTGGCTAAATGTTTTTTCTCATTATGTTGGCCACGACTGTCCAACTTATAAGTGGCTATGGGCCACATACTGCGGGGGGGGGGGGGGGGCACACTAATGCAATGCTGTACCCCACCTCCTCTACACCACATACATGGGAAGCTCCCCCACACTGCTACACCATGTGCGTTGTTGCACCATAAACCCAGAAGGCACCCTCAAGTACTATGTTTGTGGGTGGCACCCCCTTGGCTTCCTTGTACTGGGCTGCAGGCTCCCCCATGTTGTGGACTGTACTACCTTACCCCCTCAGATGCAAGCAGGAAATAAAAGCTAAGGGCAGGGGGGGACCTAGAGACCCCGGCTGCAGCAGCAGCTAATACATTAGAGGGAGTGGAGACCAGGTAGGAGCCTGGGGGCAGCACTTTCAAACTTCATGGGCAGCATATAGGCCACTCATGTACCTTTTTAATTTCCTAATTTTAAATCTATAAAAGGAAAGAAAGTAGAAAAATAGCTCATTTTCACAGTATCTCTAGTTTTGTGTGCTGTAAGTACAAATCTTAAGTACAAGAAAAAATCTCAGTTAAGAGTTAGCAAAGCTAAAAAATGGGGCAATTACTTCATTGCTAGCTCATGCCATTGTATGTTTGATTGTGGTATGACAACATGCTTTTGTCGTGGAAACACATGCAGCATATTTTTGGGTCAGGCCAGCAGAAGCTTTTATTTAAAAGAAACTACAGCTGTAGGGGGGACTCCAAAGTGACATGGATTTTCCAAGCACTTGGAAGGGGTCCCCCCCAAGAGTAAAATCAGGAGGCTTATATACTTTTTAACAGTTGCTTACAACTCACATGATCATATAGTGAAATTAGCATGAAAAGCGGCTATAATATTACTTCATTATTTCTTTGCTGTAATCAGGATGGGAACTAATGGGGGAGGCGAGGTTAGTTCACAAACCTCCTTCTTGCACCTGGAAATCAGATTTGTACATACTTTTTTGCTATCTTCAAGGCCAAGGTGAGCGAAGCAGTTGCAGAGGAGTTACAAAGAACAAACACTTTCTCTTATCTGTTCTACTATACAGAGCCAGCAATTCTCCACAAAGCTGTTATGTCATCTTATAACTAAAATAATCAAAGTTTAAGGCAGATATTTTTTCTGATTCCACAGTCCCCCCCCTTTGAGACTATTTAGTCTCACTTTAGCCTTAAACTTTTATTCTCATGAGCCCCTCTATTTCATCATGCAGCCTTTCATGTTTTCTTTTAATCTGTTCACACTTTTGTAACACCATTGTTTTAGACTCTGTTGTGGGTTTTTTTGCCTTGCTAAAGCTTCTCCTGCTGGCTTTTATGCAGCAGAGGATCAGTTGCACTAAGACATAAAACATTATCAGAACTATCAAGACAAACAATATTCCATACAGGATTTTCTTGCCAAGGGCCCCGAAATCTGGGAGCCAGCAGGTTAGCCAAGACCACATTTTTTCTAGACCCCAGTCAGTATTTTTTGAGGCCACTTGATGTAAGACCCTTAACTGATTTCGGATTTTACGAATGTCAGTTTTAATTCGCATGTCCTGATTGACATAGACACAACAGGTGGAGTTTACTAAGGCACATACTCCTCCCTGGGATACCAATAGGTAATCTAGGGCTATGCGGTGTTGTATAGTTACTTGTGAGATCTGGGAGATCTCTTCTTGCAGAGCCTGAATTGCATCCGCAGTGGCATTTCCCATAGCTTCCATTGTGGCTGAAATGTTAATTATGGCTAGTTCCAATTCTCTTACTCCAAGCCACGGTATGAAGGTTCTCACAAATTGATGGAACCCTGT
>NW_005842037.1:2678439-2722320 GCF_000455745.1 Alligator sinensis | reverse complement strand
TGGCTTGGCAGGGTTCAAGATGATACGCACTGGTTCAGCACTCAGCATGTGCCCCACTTCATTTGCATGGGTGGACCACAGCTGTGGAGGTACTCGTGCCAACAGTTCCTCTTGCAAGTAGGAAGTGTCAGGTTCAGAGTACTCCTGGGTTAGCAAAGCCACAAGCTCAGTTTCCCTATGTTCTGGTACCTCAAGGTAAACACCATCTGGGCTACAATAAATCACGCATCCCAGTTTACACAACAAATCCTTACCAAGAAGGTTGACAGGTGCACAGGGGCTAAGAAGAAAGGCATGATTTTCAGACAAAGGGCCAATAGAGATGGAGACAGGTTCAGAGACGGGATGTGGGATAGGTTGTCCGCCTATACCGACAGCATTTATAGTTTCAGGAGAATAAGGTAGAAAAGGAAACTCAGCAGCCTTTAGCGTGGAGCGGGATGCTCCGGTGTCGACAAGACAGGAGACAGGTTTACCAGAAATAAGGCATTCAACAAACGGACCAGATTGGTCAGTAGCAAGCAAAGGAGCGATGATGTCACTGTCCCTCAGGCTGTCCTATTCAACACTGGGAAAATTGACAGGAAGTGGAGGTGGGGGCAGGGACTGGGGTCTGGGTCCTTGGCCGGGGCGCTTGGGGCATTCTGATTTCCAATGTCCTTCTTGCTTGCAATAATGACATTGGTTCCCATAGCCTGGGTTTTGTGGGCTCAAGGATCTATCTCTTCCCCTGAATCTACCCGGGCCTCCCCTTCCCCGTCCTCGTCCCCTTCCTCTACCTGGACCCTGCAACTGAGAAATCTGTAAGGCCATTAACTTAAACTCGGCATTGTCTTTAGACCGTTCCAATTTGTTATGAAAATGGTTAGCCGCAGCAAGGACTTCAGTCAAATCTTTAGTTTCCCAGCCAATAATTACTGTTTGAATTTTCTCAGCAATTTTAGGGTTAAGTCCCTGGATGAATGCTGCCACTATTGCTTGTTTAGCATTTCCGACTGGGTTATCCATTCCTGAGTATCGTTCAAATGCCTGTTTGAGGCGTTCCAAATAGTCACTGGGGTGTTCATTTTTGTTTTGTTTACAGGTATTTATTTTGGTCCAGTCTGCCTTTTTTGGGCAAATTGTGAGAACTGCCTGAACCAAAGCATTTCTCTTGTCAATAAAGTCTTGGCCAATCCCTGGGTTTTGATCTGGCCAAGTACAGGCAGCATACAGACGTAGCATAGTTTCCTTGGGCAAAATCGATCGCATGAGCTGATTAATGTCAGCCCATGTTGGATTATAACAATTTATAACAGTCTGCAATTCTTCCTGAAATTTTTCTGGGTCTTCCCTGATTTTGGGGAATTTTTGAGTTAAATTGTAGAGATCACCTGGAGTCCAGGGTGCATGCACGGTTACTATATTTTGTCCATCGGTGCCAATGCCTGGCATTTGTCTTAGGGGGTAAACTTGTGCAGCTCGGGATCTAAGATTGATGGGAGATCTTTCCATGCCTATTCCCATTCTTCTAAATACACCTGTGGTGGGTTGTGACCCAGGAGTAAATTGCCACACTGGTGATGATTGAGTGGCAGATATGGTGGATGAGTCCAGACTATTAAGCTCCGTGGATGGATTTACTGAAGGAGCTTCAGCTAATGAGTTAATAGCCTGGGCTGCAGCCTGATGTTGAACCGGTTGTTGCTGATGTGGGAGTCCCAGGAGAGCAGGGTTCGAACAAAGGTCAAGGATATCCTCTGCTGGCTCCGGTGGTGGGGGCGCCCCGGGCAATGCTGGATACATCGGAGCGGTGGCCGGCGTGTAATTTGGGGGAGCAGCCAATTTCTCCCGAACAGCTTGTAACTGCTGTTTTAATTTTTCTTGAGAGTCTTTTAGGCTCCTAGTTTGAGATTCTGTCCGCCTTTTGGACATTTCATCATACCAATAAAAGAACGCGTCCCACTGGTTTTGTGGTGTTTTGGATCCACGGGACTCTAAAGCCCCTCTTAAGTGCACTATTTTATCCTGATCAAATGTTCCTTCTTGTGGAAAATGCTTCACAGGATCATCCCTAGTATACCAGTTCCACTTATCCAGGTACTTGCAAGCCTCGGGAGAATAGTGTGTGTACATAAAGTACGCCGGAGTCCCCTTAGGGGGGACGGGAACTTGTTTAGACTGACTCGTTCCCATTTTCAGTCACACAGGGAGACGTAGGAGAGGCTTATTTAGGATGTCCGGGCCGCTCAGTGCCTTGCCCCGCAGTTTTTCACTGCCCAGACAAAAGGCTTCTGACCCGACACCGGCTCATAAAATGGAAATGGGAATGGGAAACACAAGAGGAATCCTTTCACTCCTGCTCTCGGCAGAAGCTACTGGGACAAGGGGTTTGGAAAAGACAAAATCACTCAGACGCCCTGTCCACTGGGTCACGAGGTTTCAGCTGGGCCCCCTTGCTTTCGACGCTACCTTTTTTAGGCAGAATCGGGGCGGCTAGACCCAGCCTTAGTCCCAGACCTGGTCAGTGGCTCATTTTTCTAAATGCACACACACACATTTATTCAATCACTGGGAAGCCCTGTCCACTGGGTCACGAGGTTCCAGTTGGGCCCCCTTGCTTTCAAAACTGCCCTGTCAGGCAGAATTGGGGCGGCTGAACCCAACCGTAGTCTCAGACCTGGTCAGTGGCTCATATTTCTAAATACACACACATGCACATTCATTCAGTCAGCCAGACCTCCTCCCCCACACCGCCTTAGTTAATTAACGACAAGCCCGATGTGCTGTAGGATGAAGGTGCTTCATACAGTTTCTCCCTAAATAAAACGTACGTTACCAGACACAAAATGGGATCCTTTACCAGACAGAAAATTTTAGCCGGCAGTAAGGTTCAGACTGACCTGTTTTAACAAGGTTCAGATCCAGTTACCACGGCCAAGTTGGGAGCCTACAGGCAGTCCTCCTCCGAAACCCCAATAGAGATTTTGAATTAGGTCTCTTACCTCTCAAGTTTGGCGCCTCGGGGTTCGGGGGGGGGGCAGTCTGCGGTCCTCCTTTCTCAGCCTGTGTTCTGGATCCGAGTCACGGCACCAGGAATTGTCGTGGAAACACACGCAGCATACTTTTGGGTCGGGTCAGCAGAAGCTTTTATTCAAAAGAAACTACATCTGTAGGGGGGACTCCAAAGTGACATGGATTCCCAAGCACTTGGAAGGGGTCCCCCCCCAAGAGCAAAATCAGGAGGCTTATATACTTTTTAACAGTTGCTTACAACTCACGTGATCATATAGTGAAATTAGCATGAAAAGCGGCTATAATATTACTTCATTATTTCTTTGCTGTAATCAGGATGGGAACTAATGGGGGAGGCGAGGTTAGTTCACAAACCTCCTTCTTGCACCTGGAAATCAGATTTGTACATACTTTTTTGCTATCTTCAAGGCCGCGGTGAGCGAAGCAGTTGCAGAGGAGTTACAAAGAACAAACACTTTCTCTTATCTGTTCTACTATACAGAGCCAGCAATTCTCCACAAAGTGGTTATGTCATCTTATAACTAAAATAATCAAAGTTTAAGGCAGATATTTTTTCTGATTCCACACTCCGTATTTGTCTCTATGATGTATGTGTGGTCTTCTTACTTGGCTTACTTCTGAATTCTCTGTTTCTTGTGATATTCATTCAGATGGCTGCTGTATTTAAAGTTACTTTAAAAAAATGATATTTGTTGAATTTTTAAAGGGATCTTAATTTATGCAGAGTTACTTGGTACGTATGGACATTCAGGGAGGTTATAGTTTCATCAAGTCTGACCCCCTGCCATGGCAAGAAAAAGTACTGGGGTCAAATGACCTCAGCGAGGTGTTTGTCTAACCTCTTCTTAAAGCCCTCCAGGGTAGGAGCCAGCACCACTTCGCTTGGAAGTTGGTTCCAGATCCTAGCTGCCCTGACAGTGAAGTAACGCCTCCTGATTAGGTTAGATGGAGTTAAAAATGGCCACTTGATCTAAGTTAAGTTAGGATTAGGGGGGCACTTGGGAGGATTGGGGGGGGATCAGGGGGCTTACTTCTCTCCACCCCCCCCCCCCCGGGACCAGGGGTTATTTTTAACCTAACCTCCCCAAATGTCTCCCTAGCCTCAGTGTCCACTAGGGCCCTGAGTAGATAATCTAGTCCTCCCTTCTTGGTGGTCAAAATATAAAGCATCTGGAGAAGGGAGGGTGGTAAGCAGGTAGTCATATAATGTGAACTGATTAAGAAAGCTGTTAATACACATCTCCTACCAGGAATCTTTCTGGGGATTAACAAAGCAATAAGCCAACATAAAATGTGCACAAGTGGCCAGCACGATGGGCATGTTATAAATGCAGTGAAAAATAGCTATTGGATTACTATCTCCCAAATATGTGAGCTTCAGTAGCAGCTTGACTATAAATGTTAATGTACGGAAATTCCATTACAGCCCAGTTGTAAGAGATCCTATTAAGTTTTCTTGAAACAGCAGATTTTATAATGTAATATTGTTTGATAATTCTTTGATCCCAGAAACACAGTAAGAATCCTAAGACACTAGTTCTGTTTTGTCATAATGCTTCCTGACCACCTGTTGAGTAAGCTGAATTTGTGAAAGGTTGTAACAATATTTAGTTGTGGTGAAACGTGTGGGCAGCACTTCGTTGTTCTGACTTCTTCCCATGGGAAGACCTTTGGTTTATTCTTACCTGCCATTACTGCAAGCCTTAACAATGACAAATGAGCACAAAACTTTTCTGATTTTAATACTACCTCCTCAGAGTTTAGTTCTAGGAAAGCTTTTAAATGTCTCTTCTTTATCTCCCATCTTGGAACTTGTTCTGCCACTTCTAGAATTATAATGACAGTTTTATCAAAGAACTTTAAGTAAATTATCAGGGAAGATTTTTAGTACTTTGTATCTTTAAATTGGTGCTGTTCCATTGCTGCTGCCAAAGATTAAATGGAATGTGCCATGTCTCAAAATTCAGTATTGCAGGACTAATTATGATGTAACATATTCTAGTAGAAATTATGAAATGGCTTTGCTGGTATCATTTTAGCAGCCCTTTCTGTTCCCAGCATACATCTGTCAAGTCTATAGAATCATGCAGTGGTTTTTTTAGAATAGGAGCACCAGAATAATTTGGTGGGTGGCTGTTCTCTTTTAAGAGCAGGGGCGGGCAGTTACATTGGGCAGATGGCTGCTACCGAGTTTTGGCAAGCTGTCGAGGACCACATGGGTAGCCCCGCCCCTTGACATGCCCTGCCCCCTGGTCACCATCTTGGGACCAGAAGTCCCGCCCCTGACCTCTAAACCCTTGCCACGGGAAGTCCCTCCCTTTGCTCCTGGAAGTACTCCTTTGGGGAAGAGTGTTTGCTATCTTAGAGCTAGAAAAAAACACCAAATTATGTACTAAAATCAAATACCCATAATATTGTTATATTTTAATTCAATTAAAAAAAGCATTTTTCTGATATGTGTATGTTTGTGCTTTATATGTAGAAGTGATTGCATAATAGCTCAAAATGCAGTCTTACTTTTATATAGTGTGTGGGGGGTGTGGGTAGATGTGGGGTTTGTGGGGAGATGTTGATGTGTGTATGGTATTTGTGGGATGTGTGATTGTATGTGGACAAGGGTGTGGCTCTGGGGTTTGCGGGAAGGGTTTGAGTGTATGTGAGATGTGCATGGGAGTGCCCTGCGCACTCTCCACTAAGCTGGTCAACACCTGCCCCAGCTCTGCAATATCCCAGAGCCTGAGTGCACTGGTGCAGCTGTTCAGATCCAACTTTGTGGGAGACTCCCCAGGCTTCCAGTGTCCCGTGCTGGGTCCCCACCAATTTGTACCACACCCAGTAGCCTTAGCTGCACCCCCGTGCTGTCCCCACGCTGGCCAGGCCCTTCCCGGATGGCCCCTGGGTTTCTGGCAGCCTCAGGAGCCTCCAGAATGCAAAAGCATCTATGGGCCTAATCCTTCTTCTGGCGGAGCCTCTCCAACTGTCCCGGGGATGGAGGGCGAGCTACCGGTGGGCCGCCAGGCCCCTGGTGTGCAGGGCGGCCCGGGCCTTCCTCCCTGATGTGGTGCCGCGCTCTGGGGGCAGCCAGCTGGGCCCTTGCTGCCCCAAGCCTCGTGGCCCTGTTTGCACTCTGGCAGCTCCTGCCACTGCCAGGAGGCCGGGGCCTGATCCTTTCGCTCAGACGGGCAAGTGTAGGGTGTATGGGGTCAGAAGTGTGCGTGCTGGTCCCTGCTTGTACCATGGGGCTAGGGTGGAAGGGCTGGGAGGCAGCAATAGCCAGGTGGTGCCCCGGGGCCAGTGTCAGCGGGGCCCAGAGCAAGGCGGCAGGAGCCTGGGATGGGACTGGCTGGGCTCTATGGAGCTGGGCTGGGTTTTGTCAGCAAGGAGAGTGGGGAGCTGCCCTGCTCTGGGCCCTGCTGGTGCTGGCTCTCACACTCCCGCTTGTTCTCAGCCCCACAGTCAGGCAGGGACCAGCATGCGCATCCCTGACCCTGCGCTCGCCCATCTGGGTGAAAGGATCCCAGCTGTTGCTGGCTCCCATGTGCCCGCTCACTCCCAGCTGCCCATGAGACCCAGCAGAAGCTGGCCCAGCCCTGAGGATTGGGGTGATCGCCTGCGGTCCTTCCCTGCCCTCCACTTTTACCTGAATTTCCCGCTCTGGTGCAGGCACAAGCAGTCCCACATCCCAGGTTAGAAACCTCTGCTAAGTAGGGGCTTCTGGCTGGGGGGTGAGACTGGGTGGTCCCTGCTTTTCCAGGGGCCTGCCGTGGCTTCCCCTGGGTCCTACTGCCCCTGGCTCCTATCACTTTTGACAGGAGCCAGAAGCAGATAAATGTTAATTAAAATGAATTTTTTTAGGGGCCCCATGGATAGAATGGCCTGGCGGGCTGGATTCCGCCCATGGGCCATATTTTGCCCACCCCTGTTTAAGAGTAAGGTTGATTAGAAGCTGGGAGGCTGGCAGCTGCTTTTGATTCGGTTACTGGCTCATGTGATATGAGGCTTATTTCAAAATGAGGGAGCACAATTGTTTATATTGTGTTTAAAAGTGTAATCTGGGTGCACCCCAATATGTGCTCCTCCCCTTCAATTGGAGGGGATAGGTGGTCAGGCAGGAGTGCTGCGAGCGGGGTCTGCTGTGCAGACCAGCTCCCCCCTCTATCATCTATAGAGTCAGGCCAGGACAGCTTAACTGTTTACAGGTTTATTAGCATACAGGTAACAATATTTATAGATTTATAAGAGTATTGGTAAATATATACAATAGCTACATTATCCAAATACCGTTATGCTGTACAATCAAAGGCCCAAGGGTCCACCACCTCAAAAAGGCATGGGTCCCTATGCAGGTAAGCAGCTGTCTGCAACAAATAAGTACAACAAAGGCAGATAAACAACAGGTAAGTTCAGGCAAGAACAACAACAACAAGTAGATACAGGTAAACCTCAAATAGATGACATAACCCAGGTCACATTAGAGGATAACAATATGTAAATAACTATTTACAAAATATGAGGTGCAAATCCCCCTTCCAGATACCTGCATGGCTGACACCACTGGGAATTCATTCCCCTAGGGTGTCAAAGTCTGGCACCTCTCTTGGGGGGAGCAAGGGGAGGGTCCTAGTACCTCCTCAGCCCCTGATGGACCCCCCCCCCCCCCCAACCAGTCCCCAATTTCTCGGGACCCCATCTCGCGGCTTCCTTTCCTGTGGGGACCCATTCCCGGGTACTCGCATATCCGGGGAGCAGACTGGGAGGGGCTCCTGGAGCCGCGGGTGCCTTGTTAGAGCCACTTAGGGAGCTGCCTTCTGCCCTCTGTTGGGGCTCGCACCACCTCATGTGGGTTCCAAAACCTGGGCCTTGCCTTCTGCCCTCCGTTGGGGCTCCAGCTGCCTCGTGCGGGTCCCGAAACCCAGGCCCCACTGGACTTCAGCCATGCTGCACTGGTACCTCCTGTGTGCCTGGGCCTCATGCCTGGGAGGGGTTGCAAACCCAAGCGGCCTGGCACTGCTCCCAGGGTTTGGGACGCTGTGTACTGCTGTGTGCACAGAGTCCTTGGCTGCACAAACCCGAGCTGCCACATGCAGCTCCCAGGGTCTGGTGGCTCCATGCACCGCTGCATGCACTGGGGTCGTTTGCCACATGCCAAGGATAGCAGACCTGAGCTGCCATGTGTAGCTCCCAGGGTGTGGTGGCCCCATGCACTGCTATGTGCACTGAGTGCCCAGGGACCCAAGCTGCCTCCCGCAGCTCCCAGGGTCTGTTCCGTGCACTGTGCTGTGCTGACTAGGGCGGTAGCTGAAGCAGCTCACCACTCCGTTCCTGCCGAGGGAGTCTTCCAGGGCTCTTCTGGGTAACAGCTTCTGCCTGCTGGGCAACTCTGCCCAGCACTTTTTAGCCCTGCCTGCTTCTTTGTCCCCCGACACGTCTGCTGTGTGCTGGGCATGCAGTGCCTTTTATATGGCTTGCCGGACCTGCAGAACGCAGACTTCAACCAGGTCTGGGAGGTTCTTCAGCCCCCTTGATGTAAGGAGTGGGGTCTGGCCCCACCCAGCCCTTACCTGATTGGTAGATGGGCTGCACCAATCGAAACAAAGATTTTCCAAGCCTGTTTGAGCCAGGCTGGATTGGTAAGTCTGCCACAAAAGGTTGGTTATTACATGAAGTTAAACATCAAAGAAGTTTCCGAACATAATACTAGGCTCTGGACTTTAAACTCACAACTGTTTGTGGGGAAGAAAATTCCAAATATTCTTCAAAGCATATTTTAATTTAATGAAGAGATGATTACCTCCTGTAGGTGCTCATGAAGTTCTAATTATCACTGGAGTATGGAACCACATCTTTTGAACTGTGAAAATAATAGACTCCCAACTAGAGAGGTGCCTGTCTCGGAAAGTAAGATGATAACATGACATATTTCTTGAGAGTAATAGGATATTGAGTTACCAGACATGCAACAGAGATCCTAGTGATTTTCTTTTCCTTAGACAGAGTTGATGGTGGGGTCTACAGACCTCTCTGTCATTTATAGCTTAGAATAACTCAAGCGAGATAAATCAGATGCTCAGTGCACTAGTATTGTTCCTTTGGTTCCACACTTGAATTAGGTGAATTTTAGTATAATATTTTTTGTTTTTGTTTATCTGTTATAAAAAGAACCATCACACCATGGCTAAATACAGGCAGTCAAAAAGCCCAAAGCTGAATTGATTCAGTCTTTGCAGGTTAGTCTAAGATGCATAGATTGAACCAATGAGCAAGTGAACAGACATTCACTTTTGATTTCAGAAATGCAGCCACATGCCTGCAGTGGCCCAAGCCAGAAGCCGGGGGCTGCTAGAGCACGCCTGCCTGCCTGCTCTGCTGGAGCAGACAGCTTGGGCCATGGCTAACCCAACCACCCTGTGAGGTGGAGGGTTGTGGAGGAGGTGCAAAGCGTCCTAGGATGCTGAGGGTCTGTGGGAGGAGATTTAGCACAGACCTTCAGTGAACTGATTTAACCTAAGTCAGTTAGGGCTGATACTAAGTCCATCCTGGTTTATCTTAAACTGGTTTCAGCCATTTTGAAAGTGGTTTATTTGCCCTGAACTTTTGTTTTGTTACAGATTTGAACCAGTTTCCAATCACTTGTACTGGTTTATTGTAACTTCTATTCCTAGACCATGTGAAATACTTTGTAGTCTTTTCTCAGGAAATGCCCAGTTATGAAGTACTGAGTTATATAGTAAATCCAGCACACCATCAGCCCTTTGGTTTTTTAGCCTTTTTTTTATATAAATATTAACTCTCATCATTTTCCGCCTGATAGCATTTCACAAGCGTCATTGACTGAATATACTCAATGAAATAGCAAAAGGCAAAATGAATCAGCATTTCACTGCAGTGATTTTTAAAAAAAAAATAAGTTTCTTGTGACTTTAGTTTAAATAAGTTACTTGTGACTACTACCAAAAAATGAGGACCAATGGGCATAAACTAATAGAGGGTAAATTCAGGCTAGACATAAAGAAAAACTTTTCTCTGCATGAGTCGCCAGAATTTGGAATACACTCCCGGCAGAGGTGGTGCAGTCACCCTCCTTGGAGGTGTTCAAGATGAGACTGGACAGACACTTTTGTTGAGCTCATCTGAGCCCAATAACTTGCTGCTCACGGCAGGGGACCAGACTTGATGATCTTACAGGTGCCTTCCTGTTCTATGTTTCTATGACTCTATTAATGTTAGATCCTTTTCAAATAGACAAGAGAGAAACCAAGAGATTGGTCCTAGCCCTAAGCAGCCTGTGGTCGAAAGCCAGATGGAGTGGTCAGAGATGAAAGCTGCAGCTGTATTAATGGTTTATGTTGCTCAAAGCCAAGGTACAAACTGAAAAGACTGGGGGAACAAAGACTTTGTCCCAAACACTGAGAAAGCGTATGTGACTAAATAAGACTCTGAAAGCAGCAAGATGGGCAGGAGGAGAATGGGGCTTGAGTGATGTCTCAGAACCCACTGCAAGTATCAAGATGGAGATCATCAATCCTGTTAAAAGCAGTGGACAGGGGAAAGGAAAATAAGTGTGATGCAGAGCCAGGTTCAAGTGCTGTGCTAGTGCTTGAAGGGAGGGAGAGATGAGAGCAATGGATAGCAATACTAGAGCATCTTAAGTTTTTTTCAATGCACCGGAGTTTTATACTGGTTTCAAAAGTGTCTTCTTTTGGAAAAGATTGTGATTTATTAACTGCCTGGCTAATGGTTTTGAGGTTTATCTTCACTGTAAAGTTAACTCAAGTATGGCCCCTAAATTTAATTCATGGGTCTGGCCATATTTCTCCCCTCCTGGTCTTTCCCTATCAGCCTCTCTTCTCATTTGGGGAAGAACTGAAGGATTCCCTCATTCCTAGACCCAGTGTTGGGTTGCAGTGGTCCCCTGTGTATCATCTGTGGTTGCCTCCAAAGGTCTGGTCTTCCACTGACCCTACTGCTCTGGTCCCTGTGGAGTTCTAGCAGTGAGAATGAGCAACAAGCAGCTTCCTAAAAGCAAAATATTTGTAATAAAAGGAGTTGTGAAAGCAGTGGGTGCTCTTCCCCCAGAAATCACTTCGGTGCATCTCAGTGGTTGGTTTGTCTCTTGCAGTGAGATTTACAACAGGGAGCAGCTCGGCAGCCACAAACAAACAAAAATGCTTAAATTAATGCTTTTCAAGCAAAACAGCAAGCAGCAACAGGGGGATAAACACTATATGGAAAACTGGCAGGAGTGCATAACACTGATACATGACACTTACCACTCCTTTACCTGGGAAGGCCTGGTTCCTTCAGACTCTTTCCTGGAGCCTCTTTTTCTCTCGGTATCAGTCTGTTCCCCTTAACAGCTGTTAATCAAGCATATCCTCCCCCCCAACCCTTTTTCATACAAATCCAGATGCTTTTTAACTCTTTGCTGCCCTTTGGTAGAATCTAGCATAGCTACTTGCAAGGTCTTTGAAGGTAATTGCAGGCCTTGGTTTTTCTAGTCTGTGCCAAGATGTTTGTACCAGGGTCACTGTTATTTTGTTTCCTTGTTTGCTCTTCTCATTGCCTCCAAGTTAGATCTTTATGTTCTCTCAGGCAAAATTTACAACTCATAAGTTTTATTTTCTCTTAATAATTCTGTTACGTATCAGCTTCACTCTGGCAACATGTATTTGTACAAAACTTCTTAATACAGTGTGTTGGTGTTTTTAAATCTGATTAGCAGGCAAGAGAGAAGGGCTTAAGTTTATACTTAGGGCTGGGTGTTTGACCATTCAAAAAAGACGTAGTCAATTGACTGGTCAAATAATGGTAGAGTATTTTAAGCATTACTTTATTAGAACAGCAATGAGACATGCTTTAGTCTTCAGTAAATTAGATGTTTATTCTAATTACACAAAAAAAAAAGTGAGTTGGTTAACTGTTGCTGTGAAACAATGAAATCAGATTCTAAAGAATGAATAATTATAACTGGCACAGGTAGATAAGTATAAATGTGAATGACATTGAGATGAACAGTTCTTCTTGGGTTGGCCTGTATGAAATGAAGAAACAAAACGCACATAATAACTATAAAAGGCTATAAAATACAAAAGTCTGCTGTTCTATATAAAATCCCAGGATCTTCATTTTTCACAACTTATGAGACGCTTTCCCTGATTTGCATGCTGTAGTTGTTTAAGCATATTTTAAAACTTTAGTTGATATAAGCACTGTCTTTTGATAAGTACAGTATCTGTCTTTAGGAATAAAAATGGTTAGTGGGATTTTTAGGGGACTGGGGTATAAGACTTCTGAAGAGAGGCTGAGGGAACTGGGTCTATTTAGTTTAGAGAAGAGAAGACAGCGAGGGAATTTAATAGCAGCCTTCAACTACCTGAAGGGTGGGTCCAAAGAGGATGGAGCTAGACTGGTCTCAGTGCTGGCACCACAGAACAAGGAGCAATGGTTTCAAGTTGCAGCAAGGGAAGCTTAGGTTAGCTATTAGGAAAAACTTGCTTACAAGGAACATAGTAAAGCACTGGAACAGGTTATCCAGCGTGGTGGTGGAATTTCCAACTTCGGAGGTTTTTAAGACCTAGCTAGACAAAGCTTTGGCTGGGATGATGTAATTGGGGATGGTCCTGCTTTGAGTAGGGGGTTGGATTAGATAAGTGTTTCTCAACCCATGGGTCACAACCCAAAAGTGGGTTGCAAGAATATATGAAAGGGTCGTGGACACTCTTTAAAAACAGACCAGCAAACTTTAAAAATGGATTCTTCTTTAAAGGAGAGAAACATGGCTTTTCCCTTGCACAGTTCCAGCCTACAAGGGGCTGCTTGGAGGCCCCCCCATGAACGCTGTATGCCCCTGGAGGCCAGGGGGGCATGACAAGCTCTCACAGGTGGTGGCAGCATTGTCAGCAGTGGAAGCGTGGTGACAGCGAGTGGTGAGCACCCTCAGGCAGCCACAGTGCGGGGGGGGGGGGTGTGCAACGACCTGCAGACTCTGCTGGCAGTGTCGGCGACAGCCAGCAGTGATTGGGGACCACCCGCAGATGCCATCAGTGGTGGGAGGGAGGGTGGCAAGTGGCAACCTGCTGCAGGCACTGCTGGCAGTGTCGGTGGTACCTTTACACAGGGGGTGCACTGTGAAGCTCAGGGGGTGCACGTGTACACCCATGTGCACCTCCTATGCCTTGTCAATGCCCTCCCCATGCTTCCTACACACCCTACCTCACACTGGGGGACTGGGGCCTGGGGGCAGGATGCACTGGGTCGGGACTGGCCATCAGTGTTTACAAATGGGTCCTTGTACAAAAAAGGTTGAAAGCCATTGGACTAGATGACCTCCTGAGGTCCTTTCCAACCCAGAATTTTTTAGGATTCTATAACTGGTTTTATTAAATGTCTGGTTTACTTAAACTTGCAATAAGGTTTCCTTTCCTTCATGTCAAATCATTGGTTTGGGGATTAGAGAAAGCATTGTACACGTTATGGAAGAACTGCATGTTACACCACATCCATTTTAGTTCTGCATCATGGAAAGTTAACAGTGGAAGCCATCTCTCTAATTATTGTTGTATTAATTAAATTTGTGCCATAATTTTACATTATATGCTCTAAAGCAGGGGTTTTCAATCTTTTTTGGTTGGTGTACCCGCAGTGGCCAGTCCGGAAGCAGGGGAGTCCCTCAGCTGGTGGAGGGGTGGCGGGGGTCCCCCATGGCGAAACCAGAAGTACCCCCCACTTTTCCATTCCACTGTTTCCCAAGTACCACCAAGGGTACGCGTACCCTGGTTGACAACCCCTGCTCTAAAGCTTGAAGAGCAATACTGTCTCCTTAAGAGATGTGGACAGCTTTGCTGCTTCTGCAGAGAGAGGATGATCCCTATCTTCCTTCTTATCAGGTGGTGACTTGGCAGATGTGCAGGTGAGGAAGAGCCTGTAGAAAGGGGGTGGGGGAGGAGCATGCCCCTTACAAAGTGTTGCGCCATCCTCTTACTAGCTAGTTCCCTTCTTCTTCTGGCTGGCTGTGACTATTTAGTTGAAAGGTTTGTTATATTTAAATTTTGTTGGGAAAATGTCTCTTTTTTGGAGGGGACCAGTTTTAGTTTTTCACCATGGTCAACCTCTTTTCTGAAAGAGAAAGAAGGCTAAAAACATTACAGGACTCATGTGCGTCAGGCACTCTTTATAGTTTGGATTATGGAGAATAGCTTGGTTGTATCATCCTAACAGAAAAAGCCTACCTTTGAAAAGTGTGTAAAGATCTTTGAGGATTTAAAGCTAGTTTTTTATTCTGATAATCTTTAAATCACAGTGGTCTCACAAGGAGCATTTTTCCCCTTGCAAGCATCTACTACTTCTGTAAAAACAATGGGCTTTGCTTGACTTCACTAAGAGTTCAAAAAGCCTGAGCAGTTTCCAGAATGAAGTTCATTATAAGCAACAGCTGATTTGTAATCATTTTATGGTAACTATGAAATGGGTTTAAAAGTCTCAATTTTTGTTCTTTAATAAAACTATAAAATTGTATTCTGCTTCTGTTTATTGGTTTCTATTTGCATTGACTGCACAGGTTCTTGGTGCATTGCTGAAAAATGGCATCAGCTGTGCTTGTACAGACAACATCCCACAGAAAAGCAACTTGGTGTATTTGCTTCTGAGCATGGAGAAGTGTCCTGTGGTTTTTTTTGTCTTCTCTCTTGCCACTTCCTCCAGTTACTATTTGTGTTTGTGGTATTAGGAAAACCTGTTGGACAGCTTTGAACTCATACTATCAGTTCAGCCTTGGTTATGTTTTCAGATATCTTTTATGCCTTAAATGTTTTAAGAGGTCATAAAACAATCTCTTAATCCATGTAGTTGTTTTTCAGAAAGAATTTGTTAATTCCGCTTAACAAAGGCCTGTTGTTACATAGGTGTATTGGAAACAGCCATATTGGATAATCATTAATTGTAGTTGCCAGCTTAATCTCAAAGTATTGCTCTGAGTCATTATTGGCAGTTGCTGCTCAGACTAACGCCATGTTATTGCTATGGGATTGGAGTGATGGTGACTCAGAAGTTAACGCCTTTCAATTGATAGTGCTCAGGGTTAACAATAATCTAGAATTCTTATTTTTTCAGGATTTTTTTTTAATAGAAAGAGGGGAATGTTCCTTATACATGATTTTGGATTGAACTTGAAGTTTCTTTTAATGAAAAGTCATAGTTTAAAGCTAGAATTAACTTGATCTTTCTCAAATGGACTTCAGGATGCTGAGACTTTGTTCTTCTGCTGAGAATGTGTTTGAGACCTATACACAAACCAGGATTTCATTATTTATCATCACACCAAAATATGTTAAGTGTAACAACATTTACAAGTAATGTTTCCACAAAAATTGATACTGCCTAGAAGTGTTTAGTGAGGGAAGCCTGAAATACTGCTGTCAGTAGCAGGAACATGTAGATTTATGTACTTTTGCTTTGCCTCTTTTTAGAAACAGGAAGATAAATTTCATTTTCTGGGCCTGGCTTGCAATCCTAGACCACTTGGTAGAAGCTGGTTCAGTCTGTCACCCTGTGGCTTATTGGATTCTTTGCCTATGACCTGAATTCTGGGAAAGTGTCCAAGTTTTATGTAGGCTGAAGTGCTTATCTCCAGAGATTTTTTTTTCTTTTTTTTTTTTAATACTGTACAACAGAATGCATAGGTCTGCCTAGCAAATGCCTACACTTTGCAGTTGGCTATTTAAGTATTAACTTACTCTCTCCTTTCTACAGAGGGTATGTGGTCACAGTTTTCTTTGTTTTTCTCTTTCTTAAAATCTTTGGCTTTTTCAGAACTCGTTTGTTTTTTGTCTAAAGGTGTGTGTGTCTGCGTCTCTCTCTGGTTTTGTTTGTTGACAATGTGCTGCACATTGTAAAGGTGACACTCCCCTCTTCATTGTACTCTGTCTCTTTTGGAGGAAAAATAATGATGTTAATGAGCAAACTGAACTGCTGGTTTGTTTGTTTGTCTTTTGGTATTTTCTTGTTTGTTGCTGTTCCTGCACACAACAACTAATGTAGATACATGAGATCTAATTTGCATCTTTTTTTCCTTTATTCTGGGATGACCATGCTCTTCAGTTTTACCAATGGCGTAACTTTTCTAATGGACTGTTGCTAGAATGCGTTTGCTTCTTATACTCTTAATTGTTACCGCGAACCCCATTTTTTAAAATTTGGTGAAAAATTTCTAATGTTTGTGAAAAGTATCAGTTTGATAACCCAGTATGTTGAAGTCTGTTTATCCACAGAGCAAATATAGCAGGGGTTGCAGCAGTGCAAGCTGCTTCGCACTGCCCTATCAACGTGTGCTTTACATTGTGCAGCTGTTTCAAAAATACTTGTTGCCATGATAAAATTTAACTTGAGAACATAAACCACCCAGTTCTGATGTCAGTAATAAGCTCTTAAAACCCTCCTGTTCACCCATTTTTCTTACTGCCTTTCATGTGATAGTGGAAGAATTTCCAAACTGGTCTGCAGAATTACCACCTCCTACCCTGCTATCGAGTTATATGAATCTAGTCTGTTGAAACTCTCTTCTTGCTGGTTGTGACAGGGGGCCTCCTGGGGCTGAGCTCTTCGTGGCCCACCCACCTGTCACTGTGACAGGAGGCCTACTCAGGGCCGAGCTCTTCGTGGCCCGCCCACCTGTCTCTGGGCAACCGCCCGCTTTTCTCGCCTGCCACGTCTTTGATGATAATTGATTCATATATTGATGTCAATTAAGCGGGAGATTGCCCATTGTAGTGCCCCGATGCCAGGGGGCGCTCTGCGGCTCTGACCTCCCCTAATACCACAGCCCAAGCCTCGCAGATGCCATCTCGGTGTTAACACTATCACCAGCCCCACGCTGGGCCCCAGAATCATCCTATATGACCCCACTATGATCTCTCCTGATCAGGCGGCCTCTTTGCCTTTATCTGGGCTACCTAGCCCCCCCGAAGCCTTGTTCCCCTCTCAGGTGTGGTTCCCCCGGAACCTTCGGCTACCTGGCCCGGGCCCACCTCCAGGCCAGTCGGGACCCCAGGCCCCCGGCTCTTGGGTGTCCCTTGCGGTGGGCCCCCGGCCCTTTTGACCCTCCTAGTCCTGGCCCCAGCTTGGTCCAGTCGAGGGTACTATCCCCTTCGGGCTGGGTCTCTAGCCCCTCTCTCTCATCCTCGGGCCTCACCGTGCCACTACTCCCCGTCCTCTCAGGGGCAACTGCAGCACCACGCCCTGTACTCCATACACTCTCTCGGGGTCTGCCCTCTATAGGGTTACCCACCCGGTGGTGGAAGCTAGGGGTTAAGGCGCCCCGACCCGCCTTTCACCGGGGTGATCACTGGCCTGGCATTTCCTGGGGGCTCCTGCACCACTGAGAGCCCCACCAGACCACCCACTCCCGGCAGGGTGCAGTTTCAGGTCATGCCCAGGACCACGAGCCTCCTACCAACCCCTTGCAGCTCCCCCTTACCTCCAGATCATTCAAAGCAGCCCTAAGGCCAGGCAATGTTGCTGCCTACCCTCCAGCAGCCAAACTGCCTTGTTTATATGGGCAGCCTAGGCCTCAAAATGGCTGCCCTCATCAGGCACCTGGGGGCTGCCAGCTCCAGGCCCTTAAAGTGGCAGAGACACCCTGTGCTCTGCCACACTGGTATTAATAACAATGGTATTCAATCTTTTGACTGTGAGGACCAAATGAGTGGTACAGGGCAGTCTCTATGTTGCCCCCATGGGAACCTGGCCCTGCATGGCTCCTGGCTGATGGGGATAGAGTCCCACACTTCTCTGTGCACTTGGGTCAGGGCCTGTGTTGCCCTGTGCACCCAATCAAGCACACAGGGCCACGCTGTTCAGGGCTCCTTGTAGGCCTAGAAATTTGGCAGCTGGGGAGCACCAGTTAACTCTGCTGCTCTGCCCCACTGCCAAATTTTCAGACCCATGGGAAGCCCTGTGGGCTGATGCAGGCCAGATTTGGCCCAGGGGCCAGGGCTTGAGCACCCCTGATTTATAATATAGTAAACAGCCTAAAAGTGTTTATAAAGTTTGCATAGATCTGTACTCTCTATTAGACTAACAGTGCTTCACAATCTAGAACATAATTCTGTTACTCTTTATACAACTTGGCCTCTCATTTTTTGAAAGCTGATTCTGACTAATGTCATTTCAGCATTAGTACAGAATTCCCACACTTCTTTAATTTGGTACCACCCAAAAGACATTCCAGACTTGAGTATTAACCGTAAACTTAGCAGATCCTTATGGGAAAGTGGTGGCTGTTTTGAACCTCCTTTTTTTCCTTGCAAAATTCAATCCTAAGGACTGTAATATTTCAAAATACCTTTTGGATATCTTCACCTGTTTGGATACTGTATAGTCCCCCTCATTATCCTGTTTGAGCACATCGCACAAATTAATTTATCCTGTGAGGTAGTGATATATAATGACCATGGTGTACATGGAAAGTCAAAGCAGAGAGAACAATAAATTACTTATGCCGAGGTGTTCAGGAACTGTGAAAGAGATCTTAGAACTTTTCGTATCTCTAGTATTGTTAGAGTAGCATGGTTAAGGCCCACAGCAGTTCCTGTAGCCAGTAGCCCCCAAGGTAATGATGTGACTAGCATTATTTCTGGCTTCCTTTTAAATTCCTGACCCAAACAACCATGTACCTGTTTACTGCTAGATCAACTGCTGGCAAGCTTTGGCACAAGTCCTGAGTGACGCTTGAATACATGTGCTATAATGAGACACCTTAACCATAGTGTTGCTGTGTCCTATTCTTTGATAGACAAACTACTACGCCCATCCTGCATATTCTGCAGTTTATTGCCATCTCTTCAATCCTTGTTGTTGATGTAATTAATGTAATTTTTTTCCAATTTTATATTTATTAAGGGCCATCAGTCTGTGTTGGAACTCATAAATGCCTAAAGTCTATGAATCTCTGACAATGAGGAATTACCTGACCCTGCCTTTTGTCCATAAAATTTCATATATTTGGAAGGCTATTCTCTGTACTTGAGTAATGATGACACACAGTTGCTCTTCCTGCCCTACCAAAAACTCTTTTATCTCATGATCAGTTCTTCTGGGGAAGGACTGTACAGGCCTTTCAAGATCTATTCTTCATTTGGCTAGAAAGGCTGCAGCTTAACTGAATGAAACACTCTCTTTCTCAACCAAAGGCTGAGCTGCTGGGCAGCATTCAGAATGTCTTTCAAAAGAATGGTTAGTGGGGTGAGGGCGAAGACATGGTGCACAAGCAAGCAACAGATTTATGTACTCCAAAGGTCTTGGCTTTCATTTAAGAGAAGGGAAGTCTGTGTTTAGCTTCTCCTTTCTGCACCAGAATTGGATATTGTACATACACCAATGCTCTCTTCTGTACCGCAGTATCATGCCTTCCTTCCATCTCCTTTGCCACCACTGAACCTGATAAATGGGTATCCGGGTTTTCCGTTTCCAATGGAAAAATGGAGAGAAATGCAACTTCCCCCTTTTACCCAAGGAAAACGCAGGTTTTGCAGTTCTTTAAAGAGCTCTCTGCAGGCTGGTAGAGTTTCAGCTTTGCTAGGGGGAGTGGGAAGAGGGCAGTCAGACATACATGCACATGGTGCTCCCTATTAGGGGTGTGCGAAGCAGGCCATTTTCAATTTGGATTTGGCCCACTTTGGGGGACAGTGATTCAGTTTGTTGATTCGGATCACTGTTCTGATTCGATTCAGCTGAATCTGAAGATTCGATGCTGATTTGGAGAATCAGTGGTTTGGCCATAGACACAGCTTTAAATGTTTTTTCTACATACCTCGAGGTACCAGGTGCAGTTCGTGAATGCTGAGATGGTGGGTTGGATGGAGCATTCCACAGGAGTGCAGGGGGCCTTCTGCATGCTTGGCGGCAGATCTGGAAGTGGCCCGGGTATACTTCCTGTCCACTTCCAGGTCCGCTGCCGAGTGTGTGTGGGGACCCCCCCCCCTTGCGCCCCCCAGCTCAGCAGTCGGCCATGGGGGGACCCTGGGTGCCTCTCCAGACCTAGGAGGCACCAGTCACTGAGCGGGGGGAGGCGGGGGGTCATATGTCTATGTCTGAATCATCTGATCTCTCCAAATCTCTCTGAATCGATTTGGAGGGTTCCGATTCAGTTCGGAGAAATTAAAGGGTCTCCTGATTCGATTCAGATTTGGAGGTTTAGCCACTGAATTAGGCTGAATCTCTACCAAATTGAATCAGCGACCGAAGCTTTGCACAGCTCTAATGTATATGCATGTGGCTGCCAGACAGCCTGGAGAGCAGCTCCTGCAGGTAGGTCTGGTGGTGGGGTGGTGGTGCGGATTGAGGCCCCCACAGGAAGGGAGTTGGGCAGGGTTGGGACTGGGGCTGTTGCCCAGCTGGGTGGACATGGGGCTGGGGGCTGGAATGTGCGGCTGCAGGGCCCCGGTGGGGGTGGGATGGGGCCACAAGTGACTCGTCCAGGGGGTGGGAGGATGAAGCCTGCTCCCCCTATTACATGCAAGGGGCAAGGGGACCCAGATCTGTGCATGAGGCTTGGGCTTCCTGCCCTGCTGCCCTCCCCCAGGGCCTCCGCAACCCAGTGGATGAGACCTGGCGCTGCAGGGCAGCGCATGGAAGCTCCTTGCCACTGTGGGCTCCATGCTGCCCTGGTGAGGTGCCCCCTGCCCACACAGCCACGGTGCGGGATTGTGTACCAGCAGGGCGGGAGGATGTGGGGGCGAGTGAGGGGCATTGGCAGGGCTGGGGTACTGTAGCTTGGGAGTGAGGGGCCTGGACCTGCGTTCTGTGAACTAATGAGGCAGGGGGAGTTCTGATTTGCCATGATAAAAACCCCAAAATAAAATACCAAAATCACAAAAATTATAAATCAAAATTTATAGGTAGTTAGAAATTATTTTATTATCGTGATTGAGGCACTGGTAGGCTTCTAAATTGCTTTAAAATTGTAAATATATCAAGAAGATATTGTGTTCAAATGATACATATATATGGTCGCCTATCATTTTAATTGGGGATTTTGAGGTTTTTATTAGAGAACTTGCTATTTTTTTTGTCAGGGATCCCTGCTGATAAACATTTTGTACCATATTGGCAATACTTTGTTGAACAGTATGAAACAGTAATGGCTTTTGGATGCAAGCAAATGAGTCCAGCTTGAAACCAGTTTTCAAAGGCAGCATCACAATTTACATACAGTATTTTTTTTGAAAAAAGGAAATAATTATGAAAACATGTCTGGAACTTCTAGTAGAAGGAACCAGAGGGCTCTTCACCAGATGAGCTGCTTCCAGGTTAAGTGAACCCTGGAAATACTTTGTTATAAAAATAGATTTGATCTCTGTCTTTCCAGCATAAACTGAAGGAAGTAGTCTGACCTGAATAATTTGTACAGGGCGAGAGCGTGAGGTCTGAGGCAGTGGTCAGGGTAACCTCATTAAATACTTGTTTATTTTGTATTGAACAAAAAAAGCTGGCTGAAATATTAATATATTTCAAAACACCAACAATACCGCATCTGTTTGTCAGAAACTGTATATCACTTGTGATATAGACTCCCAGCAGGGGTGGTGCAGGCACCTGCCCTGGGGATCTTCAGAAAGACTGGATGCACACCTTGCTGGGGTTATTTGACCCCAGCAGCCTTTCCTGCCCAGAGCAGGGGGACTGGACCCAATGATCTCACAAGGTCCCTTCCAGCCCTAAACTTCTGTGAATCTGTGACAGACCGCTTATGGTGTCCAGTGCCTGGCATGTGCAACTTCTCCCTTCACAGTACTGTTTCTGTTGCTAAGCCTGAGCACAGGCCTCCCTGGAATCCTTTGTAAGATTGTAGTGAGGTTTAGCCGTGGCACCTCCTGATGGCCACACATTCCCTGCCCGGCTCCAACTCTAGGGTGCCTTCCCCTCTTTTCTTGTCTGCTATGTCTTGTTTTATTGGGAGGCAGGGTGCCTAAGCATCCTAGAGTGAGCCTTAATCTGCCTAGAAGCCAGCAGGTCCCTCCTGGACACCACTAGTTTCAATCCTGCCCTTAAGCTGTGTGGGCACTCTCAACCCATCTATGCCCAAGGGTACCTGTAAGCCTCAAGGGCTAATTACTTGCTTGTATCAGGGGGCCTCGGCCTTCTCAGCCTCCACCCCTTTTCTCTTCCTGAGCCCTTTAGCTTCAGTCCACTATACCAGACCGAGGTTCTGGGTCTCAACTTATTATCTTGCCCTCCGGTGCCTTTGTCTGTGCCCTCCTCTGAGGGCTGAGCCTACATTGGCTTGCTTTCTTGGCTACCACCTGCTTTGGGGCACAGCTCCCTTTGTGTCCTGGGCCCCTAGCCTCTGGTGGGCTCAGGACACCAGTGTGCCCTCAGGCACTACTGGGACCTCCTCCAACAATAGTCCCCAACCCAAACCACTGGATCAAACTCTACCAGAAAACATAAGCCCTCCAGCTATAACTAAACCTCTAGCCTCCTGGCTATATATCAAAAGTCCTACTTGGCCATGGACTACTGCCAGCCCTCAGCCCTTCACTTGCTGCCTCCAAACCTAGAATGCTCATGGTCTACCTCTTGGCAAGAGGCTGATCGTGGAGCTCTTCCCTCTTCAGTTTCCAGGGCCAGACTGCCTGTGCTGACTCTGACCCTAGTTTCTCTCTCCCAGGCGTTTCTCTCTCTTTCAGGGTTGGCTTCAGGTGCCCTCTAATTAGGCTCATTACCTGAGCTTCATTGCAGCCCAGCTGCAGCTGTGCCCTATCTCCCCTGCAGGGTCTCTCTGGCCTCTTTCTGCCTTAAAGTGAACAGAGTCCCAGACTCATTGTTAAAAAGATGTTGTGCAAAACCCTGGTTTCAGATGAAAACCTGCTAATAATACTATTTCTTGCATCATGGTGATTATAAAACTTAATATGTTTAATGTATATTTTAAAGTTGGTCTGTATTTTTATTTCTTTTTATTTTATTTATTTATTTATTTTTTTACTTATTTTTCTTATGATAAATTCAACCTTCTCTCCATAGTTCTACTGGTGATTATTTCTCATTCCCAGACTTTTTCTTTTCTTTTCATTGTAAATTCACAAGAACACAGCAAGAGAGAGAAAAGAAAGAATACTAAAGCCTGCAGTTCACTCAAATTTCTGTTTTCTTCTACACGCCTTTGAGGCCCACTCTTCCTTTCACAGTAGGGAATACACAGTGTTGTTAAGCTTATCAACTGCATGAAGTGACAGTGGATGCTGTAAAGAAGTATTGTTGCACAAACGGCTAGTTTCGTGCCCCTGGAGGCTTGTCCAATCCACCTCTAGGAGAGAGTCTCACACACAGGCTGGGTCCAATTTCACATTTATTGTTTGCAAACAAGTTCGACAAGGGAGCTTAATGCTCAAATCCGTGTCGACCCCAAACAGAGTCTGGGGTTCCTTTTTATAGCTAACATAAACAAAAGATTCTAACGTGTTGCGTAATTATTGGTAGCCCAAGTATTACGTCTTACAACATATGTCTAGCAGGTACATGTTCTATGATGGTTTACATACATGTCTCATTTACATCTTAAATCTCCTCCCTGGGGCCGTCCTTAAGTCCATTTCGGTCATTCTTTGGTCAAGGTCTGAGTTCTTCACATCAGCACCTTTCCCTGTGCCTCTTTTCTTATCTCTTGTAAGGAGTTATTTGTTGTATCTGTTCCTGGCTATGTCTGCAGAAGTCTAGTGCTACTCGTAAATCTATCATTGGCCTACATACCTTAGCAGAAGCAAGTGTGATAATATGCAGAAGCAATTATGTAGTGAAACTAAACAGTTCTCAGCTGTGAAGCCTTTGTGTAGGGAGATGAGACATTTTTACCACACAGCTGCTACACAAACGTTATTGCAAAATCATAATGACTAGATTATAACATATTTTTACCACAGTATCATAAAAATGATTTATAAATTATAGCTTGAGTATGAAGCATGGTAGGAAATCTTAAACATAATAATAAATTAATAAAGAGAATGCTGCTTCTGAATGTGGAAGTACTAATAGATTTTTGCATTCAGCATAGTACTTTGAAAACACTTCCTGGAGGTTTGTTTTCCATTATTGTTTCAAATAGCAGTTAACTTTTAGTGTTGTAGAAGATGGGGCATATTAAATGAATGCTTATGTTCAAATCCATCTGGGTGTATAGATAACCAAATCAGTACTGTATCTTGAAACTTCATAATATAGTATTATATGTAAAGAAGTCTAGCGTTACAAATACATACATGCCACATCTCATGGAAAAACGTTAAATGAGACTGCTTACAGGTTTGATGCTTTAGTCTTCTTCCTTTCTCTTAAATTTTAGTAAGAAAATATTTGTTTACACATTCTGAAATCTCTTCTGGGGCCTTTCAAACTACAGTTTGGGAACTACTAGTTTAGGGTATTACAGTAAATAGCACCAACAAATAAGGGTGAACAAGAACAGATAAGAAGAAAGGAACTGTGGGTACCCAATGAAAGATAAATTAGTCTCACAGCAAACAAAGTAATAAAATGAATGTTCTCCCCCCCCCCAAAAAAAAATAAAAAAAATTCCAGAGGCCTTATCTGGATGATAGGATTGGAACTTGATGCAAAGGGCTGGCCTTCTTCCTTTTGGATGGCATGTGTTAGTGCCAGGAGACAGGATTTTTGTGAAGCGGGTTGCAGGAACAGTGACTGGTGCTGCCCGCTGCTCCCAGCCCTCCCACATCAGATGGGCAAACCACACTATGAGGGCACCAGCTGGGCATGTTTAACCTCCTGATTCACGTAAGAATCCCCTCCCCTACCCCTCTCTTCCATGCTCAATAGCATGTCCCCTCCCCTCCTTTCCCATTCACCCTCCTTGGCTGCCTGGGTGGGGAGCTCCAGAGCTGCTCCTGCCCTGCTTAGACTGAGCTGTCTGGGGAACCAGGCTCAGCTGGGGACAGTAGTGGCAGCAGCAGGGCCAGTTTCCCTTCCCTGAGCTTGCTCCCAGACTGGCAGGGAACAGCTGGGAAATCAGGTAGGCAGCTGGCTCCCCACGCAGCCCAACTGG
This sequence comes from Alligator sinensis, assembly GCF_000455745.1. NCBI lineage: Eukaryota > Metazoa > Chordata > Crocodylia > Alligatoridae > Alligator > Alligator sinensis. The sequence goes on along the minus strand of NW_005842037.1, from coordinate 2,697,251 downwards.
AGTGGGATAGCAGTGGCTCCAGAGCTTCCCCAACCCAGGGTCAGCTGGGGACAGCAGTGGCAGTGGGTAGGAGATCAGGGAGAATGGGAAGGGAGGGGAAGTGCTGCTGAGCATGCAGCGAAAGGGAGGAAGGGATTTTTACTTGATTCAGGGACTTAAAATCCTGGCTGCTGCTCCTGTAGTATGTTATGAAAGGGAGGTGGGGTGTGACTGCGCCACTGCACCCCATGTGGATTTGCTCCTGGTTAGCACCCTGACTTCTGATTCAGAAGAGGTCTATGAGATTGGCAATTCTCTGCCTGAGAGAAGAAATAATGGAGTCTTTAGATTTGTCTGACAAAACCATTTGGGAGCATCCTGCATCCTCACAGCTCCTCTAACCCTGCTGTCAGTCCTGTCTTTACACCCATAGGCCCTGCTAGGTCAAGTTACTGTCACAGCTGTGTGTAAGATTTTTCAGGCCTGCAGCTTTTTAACTAGTAATTGTTCCTCCTTCTCTTCCTGCCAAACAAGATGTCTTGTCTAGGCCAACAGTTCTCAGTCTTTTCAGACTTGAACCACTCCTCAGTAGACTCAAGGCACCCCCTTGAAAATAACAGCTCTTGGCCTTCTCTCATTTTTTGACTTCTGAAAAAATAACAGAGCAATTCTTCTGTAGCAAAGACCTCACACCACAGATTTTGATACTCTGGATTCCTGTTGGAAATATTTGGGTTTATATTGAATCATGTAGGTGGTTACACATCCTAAGACTGTTTTGGTAATATTGTATGGCTCGATTGCTTTCCCCCCCTCAACTCCTACCCTATAAAGGATCCCTTAAATACATGGGCAGGCAATTATTTCCAGTGGAGGGCTGCTTACTGAGTTTTGGCAAGCCATTAAGGGCTGCATGACAGGCAGCCAGGGGCAGATAAATATTCATTTTTTAAATTTCTTCAGGGCCCTGCAAGCTGGATAGAATGGTCCGGTGGGCTGCATTTGGCCCGTGGGCCCCATTTTGCCCACCCCTGCCTTAAAAGGATGCCATGACACGCTAGTTTAGAATCTTAGACTTGCTGGTCTAGGCACTACTTCTGTTGTGGAAAATCTGTCATTCACAGGCTGTCTGGGAGCTGCAGCAGCTTTCCTTTCTTGTCATTCTGCTGCCCAGTCTACTCCGATGGGCAATGCTGGCAGTTTCATTTGCAGTTCCAGTTTTTGGCGTTGTGCTACTCTTTGAGCTGTTTCTCTGAAGACTCCAAACTGGCAGAGGGCACTAGGTGTTAAACTAAGGAAGTAATAAAACTCTAAAGCAAAGAATCTCACTTTCAGGATGATGGAAAACCCTTTCAATGCGAACAAGTTACTGTTTGAACCTAATTCAGATGCACTTCTGATGTGATGCTTTGAAATCATAAGAGGTTAAAAGACGATAAAGTAGCCTGCATTTCAGCAAGGCACGTAGCATGTTCCTAAGTGCTTTGCTGAATAGGGGCCTAACTATCAGAATTTCAGGTAACCCTTACAAATGAACTCTGAGAAGGAACTTGTAAGAGCTCAGTAATGTAAAAAATTATGGAGAAATCTAGGCCATATCTTCTGACCAGTTCTGTTTGGGAATAGTTTTAATGGACTTAACAGGAAGTATGCAAAGGGATAGTTTACTCAACTTTTACAACTTCTTTACTTAGTAAGGGCCACTTAGTAACTACACTAACACTAGTTCTTTTCTTTGTGACTTTGTATAGGATACATAGGCAGACAAGGTTCCTTGGGTGAATTTGATATCTTTTATTAGACCAACCCAAATGGTTGGAGAATAGTTATGAAGCAAGCTTTTGGGTTCAAAAACCCTTCATCAGGCTAAGGAAGCTGCAGCAGTTGGTGTGTGTGCTCTTCCTGGATGGAATGAAAAGTAAACCAACTTTTGTGGGCTGGGCTGGGGAGTCAGTTGCCAGGCAGATTGTAATGTATCAAAAATCCAATGTCTATGTTTAGTCCCTGATCTCTAGTATCCAGCAGGTTGATGAAATGGAGCTCATAGGCTCGTCTCTGGGAAGTGTTGTGTACGTTTCCCTTGAGGATCAGGACTGAGAGATTGGAGAGAGAGTGGCCCTCCTGTGAGGCTACAACCTAAACCCCTATAGGATACATACATACTTACTTACTATTGTGTGAAAATGAGACTTTTAAATGGCTATTGGTTCTTTAGCCTAGGAATAAATTGGGAGAGAAGTACATAAAAGTGTTTGAATTAGGTGAAAAATGTACCTAAAAGTAAAGCAACAAAAAGAAAGTAGGAATTGTGATATATTCAGTGTCTTGGAGCAGTGTGGCCGAAGGCTACCCCCACTGTTCTGCTTACGGCTAGAGAGTGAATGAAAACTATAGTTAGTTTGCTTTTGTTTCTTAAATTGGATCCTAGTTTTGAAGTGGAAAGGGCAAGGGTTTACAAGCATAAATTTTTCTCCTGAAAAGGTCATAAAAAGATATGCTTTTGTAAGAGGTGGAAAAAAGATCTACGTCCATTGCAAATTGCTTTTGGTATTCAAATGCACACTTAAATTAAACCTGTTAAAGCATCTGTCACTCATAAGTGGTAAGATTCTAAGGATCTGTCCACCTGATGTTTATTAAACTGAACAAAAAGGAAGAACAGGAAATTATAGATAAATTAACTAGGGAATTTAACTTTTTAACCTGCTCTATTTACATATTTATTCTCTTTTTAGGAATGTAGAAAAATCGGAAAAAACTGCCATTTATTATTTTTTCCATATTTTTGCATGTTGATCTTGGTGTTATAACTGATAGCTATTTAAAAGTAACCTTATTTTATGGTTGAAGTCCTGACCATTGTTCAGCACTTGAAAAAAATGTACTACTGGGTAGTCTTCAGTGTGCATTATTGATGACTAAAAATACTAATATCTACTTCCCAAAGTGTGAATAATGTAATGTTTAAGCCTTGTTTAAATCTTTGCTACAGTTGTATGTTCATTTTCAGTATTGTGGACACCCTGTCTCAATTGTTTTATGGCTTTAAATATAGAACTTTGTAAAGTTTAGTTCTTAAATTTTTGGCTCAGTGGGAACTGTGGGCACTTGACACCTCTGAAAATTAAGCTCCAAAATTAAGCTTGCTTGCTTAAATTCCAAAAAAGGCCTTTTTCGCATTCTCACCTAGTGACATGACTAATTTTATAATTATGTTAAAATTTGTCTTTAATGTAAGCAATCATTTGAGGTCTGAAAACTTTAAATTAAGGACTGGATGTATTTATATTGGATATATTCAATCAAAATAAGTTTAATGGAGAACATTTACTTTTCCTTTGCCTATGGCAGGGGATGCAACCTATTTTTGCACTATAATTTATGCTACCTTTTATTAATAGAGTCCAAGTCACTACAACAGTGGTTTTCAATTGGGGTGACACAAGACCCTTTCAAGGGTGCCACAGGTGCTGCCCCTGTCAGGTGGAACTGCACTGTATGTCTCTGTTTCTTTGAGTGGCTTGTGGAGCCAGACTGGGAAGCAGTCCTTCCACAGCTGCTTTTCAGTCCGGCTTGCACACCCCTCTTGGAAACAGGTGGACTGGGCAATTTTATCTAGTGGCAGTGGCAGCAGACTTGAAATAAAGTGGGTAAGCTGAGACAAGCAGTGGTTCTCAACCAGGGTGCCGCCAAATTCAGAAAAGTTATGGAGGGTACCTTAAGTCTAGAAGGCTAAGTCAAAAAGCCAGAGGCTGAATTGATTCAGTCTTTGCAGGTTAGTTTAAGATGTAAAGATTGTACCTAATAAGCAAATAGACAGACATTCATTTTTGATTCAGGAAATACAGCTACATTCCTGCAGTGGCTCAAGCCAGAAGCTAAGGGAAGCTAGAGCGCAGCTTTGGCATGTAGCCAGCATGGGCTGTGTATTCACTTTCCTCTTCCTGTTGCTCCCAAGGTCTCTGGGATTTGCAGTCCATATTCTCAGCAGCAGGACTCTGCAGAGTTGCTCATCACTTCCTCTTCCTACTTCCAGGTGCCTCTGGGATTTGTAGTCCACAGTCACAGCCAGGAGTAAGTAGGCAAAACAGGGCTGGGCAGCTCCATATGTGGGGAAGGGAAGTTTAACTCCCCTCCCTGGCCCCAGACCTGGAGTGGCCAGTAAGCCAGCCATCACTGGTCCAGCTAGGGAGCAGAGGGGCAGGGCCAGCCATGCTCTCTGGAGCAGACAGCACAGCCCAGTTCAGGGCTGCAAAATGCTGGGATGCTGGGGGACTGATTTAACTTGAACCAGGAAGGGGTCTAGGACAGAAGTTCTATAAACCACTTTGACATCAGTCAGTTAAGTCTGATGTACATTCAATCAGATTCATCTTAAACCAGTTTCAGACATTTTGAAACTGGTTTATGTGCACTGAACTTCTGTCCTGTTACAGGTTTAAACCGGTTTCTGATCACATAAACCAGTTTATGTGTAACTTCTGTCCCAAGCTGAAAGCTTTATAACCACTGTACTAGACAGAGTCTCAGACAAGAAACTTATTAGCCTAGTGAATGATGGGGTTTTGGTTTGTTGGGGTTTTGACAGGTGTGCCTTCCAAGTCTCATTTATGAGGCTATTAAACTCTGTTAACATATGCCAGTGTAGGAGAATAATCTATTTTTCATTCCCCCTGACATGGAGCCTCAGATCTCTTAGCTCTTTTACTGTGCAGAATAAGTGATTCATTTCTCTTTGGTTTCTACCAGTAGAAATAGATTTTTACTCTGGCAAGTGGTAGCCAGTAATTCTCTCCAGGCTTCCCTCTCAAGTCCTGGCTCCCTCTAATTGGCAAAGCTCTAGCCTGTTTCTCCCTCACAGTATAGTAGAGCATCAGAAGAATCCTCTGCAGTTTTGCTTGTCTGTTAATTTTCTAGCTGCAGTCATGTCCTCTTTATTGTCTCACTTTTTCTTCCTTGTTCAGTATAAGCTGCAACTCTAAAGAAAAGAGGCCGCAATAATGTTTTGCAGGCCTCTGTAAACCAACTTCTCCTGTACATCCTTTGAGTGCCTCAGGTCTGTCCAAAGTGGCAGCGGCTGCTGGCAGGAGATCAGAGGACAAGAGCTACATTGAAAGCAGACTGCTAAGCAGCAGGGAAGCCTCCAAACTGAGGCAGAGCCTTCCTTTGGAAAATGTTTTGGATTTCAGAGAGCTGGCAGTCAGGAAAGTGGGTTTTCCAGCATGTTCCCTGCTCTCTATAGCAAGCACTTAGAGGCAGGGTTAAGGGAAGACTGTTACTCATGGGATAATCTCCTGGATTAACCAGATTTTCAGCAGGGTCAAGTATCAATCCTTTCAGGACTCCTGCACCAGCCAGGGAGTTTTCTGGAGGACAAAAGTCTGTTGATCCCTTCTCAAATGCTTTGATTTCACTAGAAAACAAGTTAATTAACACAATTGTAGTTTTATTCTGAGTCAGTGGTTTTGCCTTCTAATGCTGGAGCTCTGATGGTGTTGGGAAGAGCCCTTGCCCTCACATGATTTTTTTGAAACACTGATCTCCTTCATCGGTTTTCTTCTTCCCTCACTCTAGGCCTCTTACTCCAGCCCAACCTGTTTCATCTCCTGTGGTCTGTTTTCTCTCTGCTCTTGATTGTTGGATGTATGCTACTTAAGCCCTTTCTCTACATTACCCCCCCTCTATATACAGCTTTCTAGAGCCCAAGCTTTGCAGATCCTCCTTCCTTTCCCACTGACCCTGCCTGGGAATGGTATCTGAAAACTGGGCCCCTTAATTCCATTTTGTCCTATCTATTCCCACTTTCCAAGATTCCTGCTCAATCCTTCCCTCTCTTTTCCCCCTTTCAGCATATCTATAGCTTGGTCCTGGCAGGTAAATGATGCAGCTTCTTCTTTCCTTATACTGGGGTCAATGGCAGATACCAGCTGAGGGCACTCTTGCATTGGGAGCAGGGTTGGTTTTTTGTGAGGATGCCAAATCAAGTGGAAATAATATTATGTAGTAGCACATGGGGGTGGAGGGGTGCTCTGCTCATGACCTGTACTAGGCACTAAAATGTCTGGCTATGGCCATGGGGGAAACTGTTTGTCTTTACCTCCCTCCCCCTCTTCACAAGCATCTGGGCTAAGTACAGACAGTCAAAAAGCCTGAGACTGAATTGATTCAGTCTTTGCAGGTTAAAAGCTGCAGAGATTAAACTGAGAAACAACTTAACAGACATTTGGTTTTGATATGGGAAATGCAGCCACATGCTTGCAGTGGCTTAGGCCAGAAGCTGGGGGGTGCTAGAGCATGGTACTCTGGCACATAGCCAACATGGTCTGTGTGTTTGCTTCCTCTTTTTGCTGTCCCCGAGGTCTCTGGGTTTGCAGTCCATAATTACAGCAGCAGGATTCTGCAGGGTTGTTCATCACTTCTTCCTGCTTCCAGGTACCTCTGGGATTTGTAGTCCACAGTCGCAGCCAACAATAAGTTTTTAGCAGGGCAGGGCAGCTCTGTACTCGGGAGAAGGGAAGTTTAACTGCCCTCCCTGGCCCCATACCCCAGCTGCCTGTAGGGGACAGTCCCTGCCTCACTTTGTCCCCATTTTGTTTTAAAATAGGAGGTAAATTTGCCTTGGTTCCCCTCCCCACCCCTTACCCCAATATTAGATAGAAAAAAAGACTATTTAATTTTTGGGCGGTATGGTATTTGCCTACTTTGAAAGACAGATATTAGGAAATATGAATCTTTTTCTTTTGAAGACTTCTAACAAGCGGGCATATCTCTTGCTTCTCATTTTGTCCAGGTCAAATAGATTCATTCTCATAGTGCAGAGGTTTACATAATTGTAGGTCTCTCTACCTGAATTAAAACCAGCTGTATTGATTTCACGTCTGCATCTGAGGATCAGGGAAGAAATGCTACAAATAAAGATAGACGCTGGTTGCATTTTCACTTGGAACCTTCAGGCTTTCTGGAGAATTTGATTATTCCTTAGCAACAGAAATTGCTTTTAGTCCTGGTTGAATTATGATTATGATGATTATTATTATGATGTTCAAAGCAGTCCATGATCACTTTTGGTTGTGAGATCTTTATCCTTCCATAGACTCTCTGTCCACTGAATGTTGCATATTTTTGGAGGGAATCTTTGCTTGCATAGATGCAGCTAGCTTGAATTCTTGTATTTCCTTCTGTCCATTCAGTTGCCATCTTGCCTGACTAAATGGCTAAGGAGATGCTAAACATCCATTTGCAGTGATACATTTCGCTCCACTTGTAAGGGGAAAACCGATTACTAGAATGAATGCTGTTTCATCAGAAATAAGTACATGCAAGTCAAGATCCAGCTTGAAGCATTAAAATGTATTGAAGTAACTAGAGAGGAAATCTAAACCTTTTTTGCCTCTGGGAAAGTTATAAAATAAACTTTTTGTTTAACAATTATCTATATCGTTTTTTCTTACTAAAATATTTTGGAGGAAAATATGATCTCTGTTTACAATATTTCAGGTACTCCTGTTGCTTGTTTCTTTCACCCATCCCCAAGCTCTTGCATCGTTTGTTTACTACAAATCACTTTTTTTATAAAAAGAACTTGACATAGGAAGAATTGAAGTTCTGACAAGGTATGAACCAGCCTGATCCTTCAAATACTTAAGCATAACTTCATTCATCCAAGTAGTCTTACTGAGTACAGTGCACTTAAATTTTTCTCTGTAGGGCTCCCTAGCTACTTGTGTGGAGAGGGAGCAAGCAGCACAGTGAAACCATGATCCTGGACTGAGGCTCCAAGGCATTAGTATAGTATTAATACAATACCTAAAATACAGTGTTAAAAGGACATTAAAACCAGAAAGTCAAGTGATCAAAAGTTAGGAAATACCAAATAATAATTGCATATTATTTCCTCCTCTCTTTTTGTGTTGTGTGTTTGTTTGTTTGTTTTGTTTTTTTAATATACAGAATGGCCAGTGCTCATTTAATGACTCCTTGCCCCTCCCGCCCTTAGTCATCAATGCATGGCCCATGAACATATTCACTGCATGCTTTTCACTGCATTTAAGCCTTGCTCTCAGGACAGAATTATCAATTTGATACTTGCAGTTTGTTTTCCTCTGGTAGCAATGACAATGGTATCCACTAACCAAAGTATTAGAGCGTTGTTTTATTTGGAGCACCCAGGTAAGAGAGAACAAACCTTGCAACAATTACGCTAGTTCATGCTGACCTTTCCCTGTGGCTTACCACCTCTTAGGTTTGGGAATGGTTCGTTTTCTTTAGACTCCCTTTGAAGAAATGCGCTGTGGATCCACCAGGATTCCTCCTCCTCTTAGAAGGGAATTAACTACTTAGTTTCTTTGCTTTGTTGGCAACCAAGATCAAAATGTCTTTGTCATTTTAGGTTGGAAGTTTGCTGAGACATTGTTTATCTATACTTATTATTTATTTTGCTCCTTATTTTGTCCTCAAAACGCTTATGGTTTAGCCAGATAAATACATTTATACAATAAATTCTTCTGGTCCATTATATAATAACTTAATCTTGTTGACCAGATCTGAAACATGGTTCATTAAACTAGGACATTTGAGTATTTTTAGATTACACAGAAGCCTGCCTTCTCTGACAGGGTATTATTATCTTCCCTTTTAGGAATTGCTGCCTAATTTGAGAAGCCTATTGCCCGATTTTTATTTGTTTTATTTCAGTCTTTATCATTCGATAGCACTTTGCACGTTCAGCTTCCATTGATGTTAGGTGCAGTTATAAGTGCTGGGCACTTCCACAAACCCCAATTGTTGCAGGGTCTCTTGTCAGGCAGCCAGAAGATAAGGAATATGATTCCTGACTACCTGTGAGAAAATAATTGACTAGCAACTCTGATGCAAAGAGGGAGAAGAAAAACATTTCTCTCTTTAAACTGCTCTGATTTTTACCATGAATGTATTCCATGTCTCCTCTGACTACCACTTGTCCTATGTATAATCTTACTATTCCTCCCTTTCCTGTACCTTGATGTCTCATAAGATCTGCATCCCTTTTCCTACCTCCTTGTCCATGTTTTCGGGCTTCTGGCCTCTTTGGCCATTCAGTTGTTCTCTCATCCCCTAGACCTTTTCAAACAGAAAATGCTATAATTTTTTAACATGGGGAGAGCAGCAAGCATACTTCTCTTGCTTTACATTCTGAAGCAGTTGAACTTTTATGCCTAAACTTGGTTTCAGAAAAACAGGTGCCATGGAGAATCTCAGCCCAGGTGTCTAAAGTTTGGCAAAGTTAAAAGCATTAAAAACAGGAGTTTTTAATGGAAATTATCAGACAGCCTTACAGTAAGCAATGTTACCAGTCCTGCCAATAATATCTGTATGATTAAAATCACTGTCATGCATAAGTGTTGGCCGGATGTGGGCCACCATGAAATGTTTGTGGCTTGCCGTTAATCTCTTCAGATGAAGTTAAAGGGCAATACCAATACTTGCCTAGTTACGGATCTTTTCTTCCTATACCTTTTATCTGTAGTTCTCAACCTTCTTAGACTTTAGGCACCCCTCCAAAACGTTTGTAAATTGAGCACCATCCCACTTCAAAAACTAACATTTATTATAGTGCTTACTCCCCTTGCAGTGGGGGCAGAGGAACAGCTAGGCAGGGAGGAGGCTGAGCATGCATTTATCTGTTTCTTTTCACACCTTGGGGGACCCTTCAAACAGTCTTGTGGGAGTTGGATGGGACACGTGACAAAAGTGTCAAAAGTGGGTAGGTAGGCATTAATAGGTTCTATAGGAAAATCAGTTCTATGTAACATATAATGATTCTGGTTTTGCTTATTCATTTTTTGCTTTTTCACTTTTTTATTTTACTATTTTACTCCCTCTCCCAATTATGATGGAAAAACACTTTCTTAGGCAAGTCTTTCTGGGAATTAAACATACCTGAACTTCTGAGGCACTGTTACTGGCTGCATACCATTGCCATGCAAAGCATGATGGAGTCTTGTAAAGTCCATAAATAAGAACAGTGGATGAGTTGTTTTTTTTAAGGACAGAGATTGGCTTTTAATGCACATGCACCTAACAGTGAAAACAGAGGGAAGAAAATTAGTGAAAAAGTGATAGATCCAGTTATGTTATTCTAAATAATCTGTCTCAAAACTTTTTTGTCATTTGAAATCATTTAAGACAGTGGCCACAGGGCCTAATCCAGTGTGGGGTTGGTCCACAGGTGTGATCCAGTCGGTCTGGTCTGACCTCATATGTCAGATCTGACCATGCCATGATCCTGGGTCCACCTCTCACCCAGGGTCAAATTTCTGGAGCTCCGTAACTTGGATTTGGCCTGAGAGCCATAAGGTGGGTACCCTTTGTGTAAGCTAATTTTGGAGCTTCAAGATGTGCTGTATTTTTCTGTAAAAGAATGTGCATCACCATCAGCTATCTCCTCATATTCTCCTTTCTAATTCAATTATTGGGAGTGGTTTTGTCATTTAGTAAGGCATGCCGAATACTATTTCTTGTCATTTTTTAACTGAAATACTTAATTGAAGACTGCCAGGCTGAACTTAACTTTGTCTTAAGTTCACAAGGGTGGCAGTAGTGAAATTCTGAATTGTTTTTATTCCTGATTACAGTGGAAAACCATTGTATACACTATATCCAGCTATAATAAGAGAAATTCCAGGCGTCTTGTGGCAGCATTTAGGTTGCATTTGCTTCTATAATAAGGAAGCTTATCTTTAAGACTTTGTTTCTTTGGATACAGAGACATATAGTGCCTTGCTTAGTTTTTCTAAATCCAAATAAGGCTTATTGTCTCATCCTGACTCCTTGCTGCTTTCAGTTCTTAGTTTTTAATGTTGTTAGCATGGCTTTGTTCAACATTTGTACCTCAGAGGCAAAGACAGATATATCTACTTAGAGGCTTTTATTAGCATAGTAAACGTCAATTAATCTTATTAGTGCTAGAAAAAACTAATGTGAAAAGACAAGTTGCATTATTAATGGTCAAGTTCCTGATTATTGTGCGTCTTAATACATTTTCTTAAGCAGACATGTGATGTTATGTAAACTTCAAAGCAAGACAAGTGTGTTGAGACTATGGATTTAAAGATAATGCATCATAGTTATCATATGATATTTTTAAAGTGTTTGTGAAGGTGGCAGTAGTTTTTCAAAATACTCCCAGGATTCCTTAGGTTTGCTGACAAAGCGTTCTTTTAACCAGCCATAGTTTGCAAGGAGATTTTCTGATTCCTGAAGGAACTGGAGACCAATATATGAGTAATTGCAAGCTAGCAGAAGTGCATATGATAACCACAGCTGATAGGGTATTCTCTAGATGCCATAAGTACCTAGAACTCTTACCCCTCTGTGAAATCAGGTGTGTATCATACTGATGGCAAGATGATTATTGTTACAGTTGCTCTGCAAAATTTGCACTCTTGCTGAATAAGCTATTTCTTTTTTACCATCATAATAGTTTCTTAGTTCTTTTACTAAGAAAACTGAACTAACAATAATAATGTTCTTCGGAAAGTGGCACCACCGTACCTATTCACATGCAGAAATGAAGATTTAGCAAAGCCATATCTAAAATTAAATTGCATACAGATGCTTGTTAAGAACTAATAGTAATTGCTGATCATCATAACATTACCTTGAATAGGAAGGTGAGGATGTGATTATCTACTTGAGGCTAAATATAGTTAGCTGTGGGGGTAAATGTAAATACTCTCTTAATAGGCTTGAGTTAGAGGAGAAGGTAGCTTCAATTCCAGTATAACCAAGTCTGAAGCAGTGAAAGATTATGAAGGTGGTAAGGAAGTATTTTTTAGTTTTTACCTCTTCATTCTGTTACCACAACTCCGAAGATGTGGCCATGTGTAACCAGTACCTTTTATCTGGTCTATGACCCCTTGTGGTCTGCTAGAACTGTGCTGTGGGAAGAAATTTGGCATTTTCCATGTGGCTTATTCTGTAGTGAATTTGTTTAACAAGGCACTGTTTGGCCTTTGAAAGTTAACGTTACTTGTTAATTTACTGTAAAGCAAAATATTAGCAAACCTTCTTAGCTTGAGAAATGGATAATGACACTATTTGGAACAAACCTGTTGGCATAGTTTGCATGTTTATACTCTAATTTGCTAGTTTAGACTATCCTGGCTCTTTTCATGAAAATAATAATTAAATGTTGTAGCTAACTGCAGCTGGCTCATTCCTTCCTTCACATCATAACATATATTGATTTAGAAAGCATGTAATTATAGTTAGGCATGAAATACCTTGACAATCCTTGCATCTCAGCAGCAGTGATGTTGTATAATCTTTTTTGCTTTAAGGCATATCTAGCAAATTATCAGGTAAATTTCCCATTTTGATTTGTCAGAATAGTCCCTTTAGTACATGAAAATTATGTTGATTTTCATTGGGACTAATTAAAAATAAGCAGGCCCAGATTCTGTTCTGTGTGGGCATCTCCATACCGCTCAATGACTAAGCAAGGACTATCTGACTTGTGTAGTTGTCTTAGCATATTGCTTTCTGTGTTCCAAAAAGCTCTCTCTCTGAGCAAAAGTGGCTATACTACTTCTGGTTCAGGAAGTAGGATCCACAGAGTGAGTGAGCAAGTACATTATCTTGGTATGGTGCCATCATTGAGCAATGTAGATAAAAGCTATGAGAATTGCCCTCCTTATGCATAAAGCTAATGGTTTTGCTGATATAATGTGTGTTTACAATGCTGAAATCATGAAATGAAAATTATTATTTGGATGTTGAAATCAAGTTATGCCCACTTTATTTTCAACATGCCTTGTATTATTCTTTTGCCCTTTATTTGGGCTCTCTATCCTATGCTGTGTATTATGTTTGGAGCCTTCTTAAGTTGAGAAGGTGGTGCAACTAGCAGCAACACTTTTCCCACAGCGCTGGGTTTACACACAAACTTTTTCCTGTCACACTTGTCCGTTGAAGAAGCAGTTTACAGATGAAGGCACAGTTGGAGACTGACCGACTAAATCTCACTATTATGTCTGAGCCTTCATCCTGTCTGCAGAAGAAACCTAATAGACATCCAGGGCAAGTCATTGTTGTCTTGCATCCAGTGCAGATGCCCTTTTGGTAGGGAAGGTCTTGCAGGATGGCCTCATGTCTCATCCTTCAAGAACATAACATGCAAGCAATCAAGCAAACTGTAATTGGTCTACCTACTAATGTTTTGTGAACAAAACTTCACGTATCTTGGGTTTAAACTTAAAATATCTTAACTCTTCCTTTCTCTCTCTTCTCCAACTTTTTGAAGTGGTTATATAGTATAATAATATAATATATTTATATAGTCACTCATTAGCTACATATAGCCATTATATAGACATTTTAAAAAGTTGGAGAAGAGAAAGGAAGAGTTAAGATTTTTTTTAAGTTTTAACCCAAGATAGATAGAAAAATATATCTGCATCTCATACAATATAAAATAAAGTTTTCATGAGTAAATGTAATGCAATGTTTCTAGTCAGGAATATGGACACACACCATACAGTTTTATTGTATGTGTTAAGAGTTGCTCTCATGTACTAAAATGAGGTAGTTTATTTATATTGAGCACATTTCTTTACCTCTTAAGAGTACTGGCCAAATATCAACATTCTTCAGTGCCTATTTTTTTTTTTTTTTTTTAAGGTATTTTATTGCTACTTCTGTTGGGTCATTCCATGTAAGACATGGGGAATAAAATGAAAATTGTCCTAACTACTACAGGCTTCTATAGGTATTTTCACTTTTGTGACTGTCATAGGGCTAAATTAGCTTCTGATTTGCAGCTGTGTGATTTTTACCTTTCGTAACAATGCTAATTACTTTTAGGTGTTTTTGAAATGTGGGAGCAAACATTATTTTATAGTTCCCCTTGTCTTTCCATGCAAACTGTATGAGCCACTCAGGTCTCTCCGTGTCCTGATGAGCCTCATAATTAAATTTCCTTAAACATAAGTTGGGCTTAAGGAAAGGTGGAGCAGCAACAGCACTTCCTTGTGACTTCAGTTTCCTGTGCATGTAAATGGGGAAATTGCTGTTTGGAACTAAGAAAGAACAACTTTTGAACTTTCAGTTATAAAAGCAACACGTTCTTCCATGAGTTTATTTTATAAGAACAAAGCAACCTTTTTTTCCCTGTAGTTTCCCAGTTATTTTTCTCCAGAACAGCAGAATAGTTATTCTGCATTTTGGACTCTGGCCACAGAATCAGGTTGAAAGTAAGCACCGTTTTGTTTGTTTAGCACACAGTTTAACATCAGCCTTGGCTTTACTTCATTGGGGGGGGGGAGTAATAGGTTAACGAGCTTTTCCAGGCAAATGTTTCTTGCATATCATTACCATGTTTTCAGACCTCTTGTTCACACACCTCCCTCAAGACCATAGCAAGCTACCAAAGTGACCACCTTCTCCTTCTTGTTTCCCACCAGCAGCATCCTGGGGATGCTGACATAATGGCATTAGTTCCACATTTAATAGCGCTGACTTCTGTGGATAGTGTTACAATAGAAATGTTCTGTTTGTAAGAGGACTCTTACATGTAAGAATTAAGATCTGTGAACCAGATGGCTGTGAACAGAGCTACACATGAACTTTCTGATTTTTCACACTTTATGCAAATTATAGGTATATGTTCTATCTTGATACATTCTTGTACACAAGAGCACCGATGTACAGACCTGTTATATCCTTATTGCAACCAGTGGGATAAAGTGTAGTGCTTTCCATGCATTGTTTCTTATGCATCTGCTCATTTTTTTGGAAAAATCAAAATGACATTGCAAATGTGATTAACACTAGTTTTCAAGCTTAGTGAATTTATATTTTTTTTTACTTTTAGAGAAGGATTTTATAATAAAAATTGGGTTGCTTTAATAACCATGCCTAATAACTGATAGTTTATTAAAAGAATTGATATGGATGGTATCAATGTACTGCTGTGAAAGCTGGACACTTACGAAAGAGTTAGGCAAAAATTACAAGCATTTGAGATGCAGTGTTACAGAAGGATGCCAAGTTTCTTAGACTCAAATAAAAAATCTAGCAAATCATTGTTCAGTAAGCCTGGACTGCAGATGGTGAAAAAGAACTCCAAGTGGTATGACCACATGCTAAGAACACAGAGATAGCCTAAAAAAGGATAGAAGAGAAGGTTGTGTGCGAGGCAAGAGAAAGAAGGGTTGGTTGGGAAAGATGGTATGAAGACTAGTAGACTGGACTGGATAACATATAAACATAGTGGCTACGCTGACAAAAGACACAGTCCAGTGAAGAGCATCTGTCCACTGTGTCACTTGATGGGTGGCAATTGATTTGTGGCTTACTAATAGGGAAAGTATACCTGTTGTTCTTAAAGTCAGTAGGAGAGTGAGTGTGTGTGTGTGTGTAGATCCGAAGTAGGGCTGGAGCAGGTATCAGCAGGCCATAGAGTCCAACTCACAGCACAAGGCAGGATCATCCCTGTCTAAAACATCCTGGGCTAGTGTTTCGCTAACTTATTCTTAAAACTGCACAAACATCCCTCTTGCACAACTACCAGACACAGTGCCTGAGAAAATCAAAAACACCCTAATTTGCCCACAGGTAGATCAGGTGAGATGAATGGAAGTGACTAATTCATTTATCAGAGGTAACTGAATATGAAGCCCAGAAAGCTAGTAAATATTGACATTAAATGGTAGACCGCTCAGCAGTAAACATAATCGTGCAGAAGGATGCTTAGAAAGGCTGCAAGCTTTCTCTGTAGCTTTGCAGTCTGTTATAATGGGGCAGCTTGTTTCTGAAGGACCCTATGGTCTGAACAAATCAGTTCTCTTCTATCTGCTCAACTCTGAAACTGAAACAACAGGTAATCTGTTTAAAAGTAGGTACGTGTAACAGGTTAGGTGCCTGAGGGCCATTGTTATGCCCCCTGCAGGCCCCCTCCTCCCTGCTAGGCTCTCTCTCTGCCCCATCTCTCAAGGTCTCACCTTGCCTTCTTGCCTACCATGTCTTAACGGAAATTTCATGAAAGGGAGGCTGCCCTCAGAGGCTGGCAAGCCAAAGGTGCTCTCTTCTCCAATGGTGAACTCTCTTGACCTTGGTTGCCTTAAGCGCTTATTGCATGGCTCTGTCCTTCTCTACACCATGCCCCATGCCTCGCAGGTGTTGTCACCAATCAGGTGGGACACTTGTCTCCTAAGTCACCAGGCCACCTCAGGCCTTCATTCCCTTGTTGGGGCTTCAGTCTTTCAGGCTTCTTCCCCTTTACTTTGGCTGGTCCCTTAGCCAAGGCCCACTGTTCTAGGCCTGGCTTCTGGGCCCCACCTGAAAGTTCTGCCTCTGTCTGGGCTCCAGGCCCTGCGACTCCCAAGCTCTGATCCTATCTGGGCTCTCAGACTATGCCTTGAGCAGGCCCCCAGGGCTCAAGGCAGTTGCATGCTCCTAGGGCACTAATAGGACCTCCAAAAACCACCTGTGACAGTCCTGCCCAAACCACCAGTTTGAACTATAACCAAAAGAGAAGCCCCCTGGCTATACACAGGCTCTCCCTTTTGGGCTCACCAACATCAACAAAAGGGAAAACCTTCCCCCAGGGCAGCCGTAACTAGGTACTAACATAACTCCCAGCTCTAAGTTATGTCCCCATAAGATCCCATAGTCTCGCTGGCAGTCCCAAGGCAGCTCAGCAGTCCATCAGGCCCTCCCTTGCAGCCTTCTTAGCCAGTAGCTGCTTCCTCTGCAGCTTGCAGGGCCAGGCTGCCTGCTCTGGCACTGGCTTATATACTCCTAAAGGCTTGCTCCCTTCTGGTCATATGACTCCCCTGTTTGCCTACATAGTCAGTGAATGCTCTGCAGGTAGTGTAAAGTGATCTGGATTAACTTTTTCTAGAAAAGAACAGATACAAATCTAGAAACAGACTAAGCTAAAGAGACTTTTCTTTCATTTCTGTAATAGGCAGCTTCAGATGTCTTTGAGGTATTTCCTGTCATATAATTTTGAAGTGTTTCTGTAATAGTTCAATGGGATATTTATTTTCTTACTTTGCTGTGTACATTCAGGGTTAGTCAAAAAGTAGTTGAAGATTGTGCTTTCTGAAGAAGTCAGATATTCCAGTGACATGTAAGTGAAAAGGTACAAATATTTCCAAAGGCAATAGAACTTGAAGTGCAGATTAGCTCTTAACTTTGCTGTCCTAAAACCAAACCAAAGCAAAACTCTAAAGGTATGCAAAATTGGTTATAAATTTACACTGGACTGAAGCCTGATATTTCTATCTGCTGCGCTCAGATTCAAAGTACTTAAAAATGTTTTGCATGTAAGTTTTTTGGGTGGGGAAAGAGGAGAAAGAGAGGATATATCTGGAGTTTGGTACCCATTTTAAGGGAGGGGCATTAACTTGTAGCATTAACCACTTATTTTTGCAAATTATTAGTTGAAAATATAGCCTGACATAATAAAACAAAATAAAGCTGAAACTATTTTTACAAATACATGGCTGCACTTATTCAATACATTTTGTGGATTTTTTGGAGGGTGTTGAGTCTTTGTTCTTTAGAAATTAGCTCAGAAAATTTTTCAACAGGCAGTGTCCATGAGCAGTACCCACATTGACCAAATGAAATCTCATAACTTCCCCAAGGTATTCAAACAACTAAATGTCCCCCAGTGAGGAATTTGCCTAGAAGACTTTAACTGTGTCAGAGGACCATGTGTCTTTCAAATGCGATAGCAATCACTCTATGTTCTGCTGTTAATATTAAAAGGCGTAGCCTGAAAAAACAACCCCAAAATTCCCCTAGTGTAACACCTGTTGTTGGAGTTGTAATGTTAGAACAGGTTCCAGAGAGGAGAACCATTTTTATTGCATGACCTTAATTTACCTTTAAAGTAAGTTTTGATTACTGGTGCCTTGTTTATGTACTAGCTCTTGCTAGTTCTTGTTAGAGCTAGTAGGAAACTTTGTTGGCATACACAGTTTATGTGATGGTGACATAATAAACTTGGCCCGTTTTTTATTCTGAGTTTATTTACAAGTGCAATGGAGTTCTGGTCTCATCCTACTTTTGTGTTAGGACAAATAAAAATGGGAAGCATTGGCATAGCTGTGGGAAGGAACATGCACACTAACTTCCTTGTCTGGCTCATCTTGGTGCTGGTTCCTTCCACACTGAACTCTCATATAAATAGAAAGTTTTATGAAAGGTCATTTCAATTAAGAGATTGACTTAATACAGAAATTCACTGATGACTGAAAATTTGGATGGATATTAACCCTGAGGTATGGTGTGTGCGCTTTATTTATTTAGTCTTTTGTGACCTCCTTTCAACTTGTCTGTTAAATCATGCAAGTGTCAGGCTGGATTTTCAGCTTCCCTCTTCAACTTGATATGCGCGTGTGGGTATAAGTCCTGCCTCTAAAAGCAAGCATTTTGATAGTAACAAAATGACTAGCTCAGTTTTGGACAATGCTTAACTTTCAGAGATCTGCTAACTTACTTTACACATAGTATTTAAGAAATAGGTTTACTTGAGAGACAGTGAGAAAATAAGCAGACAAGGTTCCTTGGGTGAATCTGATATCTTTTATTAGACCAACCCAAATAGTTGGAAAATAATTATTAAGCAAGCTTTCGGGTTCAAAAACCCTTCGTCAGGCTAAGGAAGTTTCAGCAGTTGGTGTGTGCTCTTCCTGGATGGAATGAAAAGTAAAGAAGCCAGCGGCTGGGCTGGTATGCATACAAGACGGGTAGCCAGTGAAAAGGTAGGTTGAGGAGTCAATGGGTGAGAGACAGGCTGGGGAGTGGGGAGAAGAGAGAGAAGGGGGATGAAAGTGGAGAGA
>NW_005842037.1:2670107-2676657 GCF_000455745.1 Alligator sinensis | reverse complement strand
ATAACCTGCCTGACATCTGACTCCCCAGGTATCTCTCCACTTTCATCCCCCTTCTCTCCCCCCTGCTCGCCTGTGTCTCACCCATTGACTCCTCAATCTACATTTTCACTGGCTACCTGTCTTGTATGCATACCAGCCCAGCCGCTGGCTTCTTTACTTTTCATTCCATCCAGGAAGAGCACACACCAACTGCTGAAACTTCCTTAGCCTGACGAAGGGTTTTTGAACCCGAAAGCTTGCTTAATAATTATTTTCCAGCTATTTGGGTTGGTCTAATAAAAGATATCAGATTCACCCAAGGAACCTTGTCTGCCTATGTCCTTAGATCAACACGGCTACAACCTACACCCCAGTGAGAAAATAATAACTTTATCAGTAGAAAGTTAGATCCTGGCGAGCAGGGTCACAAGGGGGTGCTAACTCCTATTACTATAGCAAGGCACTTATGCTTTCGCCTATCCAAAAGAGATAACTCTGTTCCCCATGGTGGTTCCCCATTGTGTTCCCCATGTGGTAGCTGAGTGTTCAGTTTTGCTGATTCATAAATCTGGTTTTATTGAAATTGGGAAGACAACCAGTTGTGAAATGTTTCTTCTAAAACTATGTAATGCATGTTAAAAGCAATACATCAGAATTGGAAAGGAGTTTAAATATGCCTATAACTTGCTATGCGGTTGATACAAAACCTAGGGCTGGGTCTTCAGATGCTGTTCTTCATACAGTTTAGCTTTCAGACTCTAAACAAATGACTGGCTGTTTAACTACTGGCATGCAACCCGGTTTGTAGTACAGCCATATAGGGTATGACGGAATTTGTAACTAGGGGCTTTTCAGAGTGAGGTCATGGTAACCTTAAACGAAACCTGAGCTGCAGCTTTAATGTTACTAGCAAATACAGTTAATCTTTCTAACAAATGCATGCACATTTTAAATTGCTTCCCATATTCTCCTTTATATAACAAAGGCAATATCAGTAGTTAGGTAAAAGAAACACATTTTTTGGAGGTTTGGAGCTTATTTCTGAGTTGCACAAGATATTCATTCAGTAGTGTAAACACATTAATAGGTGTATTACAGAGAACTGTTAACAGTTTAAGATTAGATAAGGTTATGATTTAGTCTTTTGTTTTTGTCACTAGCCTGGTAAAGGCACCAAAATGTTGGGATTTTTTAAATTTATTTTTGAACAATCTAAAAGTAACAAGTGCTCTCCAAATGCTCTCTTCAGCTTAGGAATTGGAACTCATGGTAGAGCTGATATCTTTTATTAAACCAACTAGATTTTGGCAAAAAAATTTCTTTGAGTTCTGATTCCCTTTGCCTCTAGACCAATACAGCTACAATCTGGATGCTCTTCATCTTAAACATTTCTACCAAAGAAACAGTAAGCCTATGATTATATAATATCATAGATTGCTTTAGTGATGAGTGAGTGTATATGTGTGTCTCCATCTCTCTCTCTCTCTTTTCTTCCACCCCTTTATATTTCTCCCTTTAAAAAAGAAGAAAAAAAAGGCCTCCTTCCCAGCTCCAAAGGCTGCCCCCCCAGCCTAATCTGTGGTTACGTCTACATGAGACATTTACTGTGTAGTCAGTTAGCTGTGCCGTAAACATCTTGGCATCTACATGTACACCCCCATTAGGCTGGAGGAAACTAATTTACTCTGCAGCAGGAGTACTATCCTGCTGCGGAGTAAAAAAAAACTTCACAGCAGTGCATGTGTAGATGCTGGAGGGGCTGGCTGGGGCATGAGGGTACTTCAGTGCAGGGCTTTTTACTGTGGGGTTTTTTATTCCACAGCGGCCGCCCGCGGTGGGGCCCCCCCCCCGCCCCCCAGCCAGTCCTTCTGCAGCACATTGAGTTGGGGGGGAGCAGCCCTGGCCTGGCAGGTTGACCCTTGGGCCCCCTGCCAGGTGGGGCTGCTCTGCCCTGGCTCAGTGTGCTGCACATGAATAAACTGCAGAGCTTATTGCTCTGGAGCTTATTGCTTCTGGGAGCGCATTCAAACATTCAAAACCTTAAGCTCTGGAGTTTATTTATTCACTGTAACTGCATGCTTAGATGCACCCTGTGATCGATCTACAGATAGATCTTTGACTGGTGCCACTTGAGCAAGAATAGACCTTAGTGCTGCTTTCCCTCATAGTTTATAAGCTATTCCCCCCCCCACCCCCCCCACCCCTTTTTTTTTTGTCCCTGTGCTTCCATTTCTGGTGGGGAGGTGGTGTTTTTTTCATGAATCACCGTTTGCAGATGGATGCTACCAAAATCTCAGTCTGATCTGCCAAATGATGTTTGGGGACATTTAAATGCTGAGTTGTAGTCTTGGGGAAGGTGAGAAGTGTAAATGAGTTTCTTTTGATTTGTCGTAACATCAGCATGTGAAGGAAGCAACATGTTTATTTCAAAAAGTAATTTTAACTGTTAGATTTAAAAATCATGTTTCTCTAGTGGTACCAGGCAGATAGAAGAAGAATGTGTGTGTAATTAAGTTAGCTCATCTTGAGCTCAGTGGAGAATATGCGCTGTGCTCTTTCTTTTGTTCTTACTGATTTTTTTTTTTTTGATACATGTTCATTATAGTGTTACCAGTTAAAGCTGTTTATGATGGAGCTGTGATCATTAATACAATTATTCATGTTATTTTTATAGTTTTTTTTACTTGAAAATTAATCAGTCTCTAGCCACATCATGACCCAAGATCTTTGCAATTTTGATAAGAAAGGGTCAAGTGTTGCTTTGTGTGGGATGGGTATAAAGAAGGGAAGGAGTAGAAGCTGGCAGTGTTTAGGGTCTGCCTTAGCTCCCATGACTGTTTTGTTATTTGGACTACTTAAGAAAATACTTGATTCACTTCGGTGTAAATGCAGCTTTCCTCCATTGTTTTCCTCTTTCTATCCAGCCTTTATGTTAAGGAAAGCTACCTTTCCTATGGTAAAGTGTTGTGCTTAAGGTCACTGCTTCACTGCAAATACCATGTTTTTCCCTGTGGAGGCAAATAGAAAAATATAATTGTTTTTGGAACATGAACATGAACTTGTTGTATTTTTATTTAGTACCTAGCTACCTGTTTATGTGAACATTTAGTTGTTAAATGTTAAAATTGAGGTTTTGAAATGATACTGATGCATCCTAGTGTAGCCAGTTTTGCACTACTTCTTAGGACTAACTTATTTAGCTGCGGCTGGTGACCTTGAATCCTTTTCAAGTTAAAAAAAACACACCAAAACCCTATAAAAATAACATTAATAATTATGATGATAGAGAGAGAGATTAGAGCTATAGATTATAGATATAGTGGTGTTTCATTTTAATCAGAAAAATGTGGATTTTGGGTTACTTTTTAAATCTGAAAATTGGGGATTTTTTTTAGATTGGAGAAAACCAGGATCCCTGATGATGACTGTACTGTGACTAGTTAAATCCCTATTTTGGATGGAGATGTGATATCAATATAATTATTCATGTTATTTTAGAGAGAGAGAGAGAGAGAGTGCAGAGAGAAGGGAATTATATTTCATATTTTGTCAAAGGGAAAATGAATCATGAAGAGGAGGTGACTTGTGAAAAGCCACATAGTCTGTGGGAGAGTTGGGAATTGAATCCTGTTCTGCAGACCAGCTACTATACCTTAACGGAATTAACAAGCTCATCTAGCTCAGCTCTTCTCAAACACAGGTGGTAATGGAAGGATTAAGGCCGCCTTTCTAATTGGGTTGAAGAGTAGTTATCAAATTAACAAAAATTCAGGGCCCTGCTAACATGTGCTGTTTTTGGGTTCCTGTGGGTGTCTACATGTAGCTTCACAGCAATGTTGCTATGGCGCCATGCTTTAGTACTTCTTTTTGGAAGTACTAAAGCTTGATGCATTATGGGTGGTTATTGTGCTGTTTAATTTTGCCACTATGTTGCCATAGCAGTCTTCTGTACCTGGGGAGTGCGCCGTTATGGCAGTGTAGCTGCCAATCATGTGTAGACTCCGGAGATTGCTATGTCGCCATAGCGCACCAAATAATGACATAGCACATCATTACATCGCTGTAGGACGACATGTAAACACGCCCTGCAAGTACTATGTGAATGGCATAGCAAGTTGGCAGCTTGGGCTGGGACTGAAAAGCTTTTGTTTTGGACCTGAAAAAATTATGTGTATAGATTCCCTTGAATGTTGCTGCTAAATCACTGTACACATTGCTGTGAAGATGACAAAAAAGAAAAATGAAACGAAAACTAACAATACAGGCAAAGAGAATCAAAGTAGCCAAGAACTCTGCTGCAAAGTTGAGCTGAGAGGAGGAGGAGGAGATAAGGATGATATGGCCTGCAACTCTTAATGAGAATATCATCATTGCCATCTGGTCTGCAGTCAGTGGCTGTAGTGCTACACCAAATATAATTATGGTATTTTGGTCAAGATTATGCAAAAGTTTCTTTCATCCACCCCCAAAAATCTTCTCAACTATTATTCTGCATCTACTCCTCAAAGGTGTCCATATTCAGCATACTAGCCTCCAAGTCCAGGTTCTGTTTAGCTGTGGCTGACCCTTTGCCAGGAGGACTGCACATGGATGTGTGTTTCGCTTCTCCCTCATGTCACACATACAGATCTGGAAACTACTGGGGCACACCACTGAAAGAAAAAGGTTGGAAAATCAGTATTAACCAGTGAAAATAGGCAAGACATAATGTGAAACAGGCATGTACCAGACACTGAGCATAGCCTGTGACTCCCTTTACCTTGCTGCATATCAGCAGTACATATAGCACATGAAATGCATTGTTTGATGCATATTTGCTACTATTTGTACACCTCTAATGCACCCATTATGGGGAGCTGTCAGGACTTAGAAAAAGCATTCAAGTTATAAGCACAGTGTCATTTGGAAAGAGAGCTGATAATCAGTCATTTGTGGATTAATTGAACTAGTTAACGTTAAAGTGTTGTGTCCTCTCATTGACCATCTGGAACTGTAGCACTTAGATATTTTGTTGCAGTTTTTCCCTGTCTGGTATAGCTAGAGCAGTAGATAATGAATGACCTATCTCTCCTGCAATCCCAGAGTAAGAGTACTGCCTGTTACCAGATTTAATATTAAGACTTTAGGTAGTGTCACTGAATTCATAAATGCTTGAACAAGAACAGTTCAGTCCATTTTCTGAAGAGAGCATTTATTGAGCATAACAATTTTCAGTTTCAAGCATATGACAGAAACCAACAGAAGACTTCACCTAAGCTAAGATGCAGCCCAGTAAAAAAACAGTGACAGTACATACAACTTTGTCTAATTTAAAATGCAATATAATAAACCAAAAAGACAATAGAAAGCCTTTGCATGAGCCTTGCGTAGTCCGAAGGCAAAGTGTCTTCTTACAGCCAAGGGTTCAGAAAGCCCTTCTGGGAAATCTGCAGGTGGATTTAAGCGTTGGAGTGGAGATTCCACAGGCCTTATCTCTGCCTGGGTTTTTATAGGCGAATCTGCACCTCCTCTCCCTCGGGTGCCTGGACCATAGTCACATGCATTTGGTGTCTATTTCAGTTTCTCACCTCTTACAGGTTCTGTTTTGAAAAGTACATGTAGTTGTCTGCTCTCTTTGGTCACATCACCCCAAGCAGTCTGCTGCTCCCTTAGTTCTGTCTCCAATATACCCATGTGATGATTCTGCTAGGTCTTTGACAACACTGCCCATATGACCATAACAAAATGTTGTACTAGCTCCTTGATGATGGATGCTAGGCCCTTTTGAAAAGGCTACTTATCAGTCACTGTAACGGCATATAACTAGATACATGCAGGATTTCCTTACTGTAGTGGATACTTCCCTCTGAATCACTGAGGTGGTGCTGATGGGACTGGAAGTAGGGCTTAGCCAGCTGAGTGAAAGTCTCTATAGATAAGGTACCGCACAAGGAGACACCTTTGCTAAGTGTAAAGAACATAAGAGGCCAGAAGAAAATTATGGGAGGTAGAAGAAAATGTTTTGGTGGATCTCTCCAAATCCTTCTTCTCCTCTTCTCTTATCTTAGATCCAGCCTGCTAGCCAAAGGATGGTTACTTCTGCCATTATTAGTTTGTATGACCAATCTTTGGGTCAGAAACTAAGGTATAACTGAGTAGCAGGGGTGATTTGGCTTCAAGAGTATTGGAAAGAAATGAGGTGGCATCTTGCCAGCTGGTTTCAGATTTTAAATGAAGTGTAATTTGTCTCGGACGGCTAGAGCCGACTCGAGGTGATTTAGAAATTGCTCGTTCGTTAGGGCGGGCTGGTGAATGGAGAGGCAGACAAGGTTTAATGGTTGCAAAAACGTTTACTTACGCCGCTTGTAGTTGCGATGCAGATGGTCCGGTCGTCTGAACAACTATGTGAGTTGTTCCAGCTGGCAAGGCCCAAGCCAGTTAATCCGTCCGCAAATTGAGCCGGCGGGAAAAGGGTACGTCTGGGATTGCGCTCGGCGACGGGAAGAAGGATCGATAGGTGATCAGTCTATCGATCAGCTAGCTGCAAGTCAGATCTCTTTAGAGGCACTCTGCAGCATGCTCAAAGTTCTTC
>NW_005842037.1:2623026-2669489 GCF_000455745.1 Alligator sinensis | reverse complement strand
CCTGCAAATTGGCGGGAACTCTCTTGCACCGAGGTTCTTCTGTGCAGCAAAAACCCTTGCTGTGCAAGAGGCTCTCATGTGGCAAGAAAATTCCATCGTGCCGAGGCACCAAAATCACTAGGTTGTGACATAATTAAGAGGATCAAAATACTCGGGTATCACAAAGAGCTGGAAGTTCACAGATGTTTTATCTGATGATGCCTAATGGGAATGGCTACTTTATTTCTTTATTGTTAACTGTAACACTGTGTGTGTGATGTTTCTTGTGTCTCAGCTGTAGGTGTACAGGATTTTTTTAAAACCGAGATGCAATTTTTTTGCCTGTTAGATGTTTGTGGGGCTAGGTTGCTAGTGAAGGAATGTTGCGTGTTGGGGCTTTTTTTTTTTTTTTTTTTTTTGAAGGGCCCCCCCCCCCCCCCCCCCAAGCATGACCCAGCTACTTATTCTGAGATTTGGGCTTCCTGGCATGATAGACTGGGGTGGGGGGGGCGAGGAGGGCAATCATTTCTCTTCTGACATAGTAAAGTGTTCTGCATTGCGCTATCACCATCCTTGCTGCTGGTGAACCTAAAACTAAGGGTGAAAATCCTCAAAGGCTGTAGTACATGGGAAGTCTGTGTATTGATTTATGCATTGGGTGACCATTAGGGTTATTATACGTCTGGGTTTTCCCAAACATGCCCTCTTTGGGGACATGGGGTCCTTCTATCTCCGTCCAGGTGGTTTTTGTAAATATCAACAACTGTCCGGGATTGATGCCAAGCAGAGCAAAAAGTTTTTCCTGGCACTTCCTGGTTTGCCCTAGCAAGCAGCTGCTTGGGGCTGGGGGGAACGAGGAGAGGGCAATTGGAGGTAGGGTGCATCCTGTGCTCCTGCATGTGCACATGCATATGGCTAGCACACAGCCAGGCTGGGTGGTGGAAACAGCTCAGGCAGGTAGATGCAGGTAAGTCTATGGGGACAGGGGTTGGAGGGCCATGACTGTCCAGGAGAGGGGTGGGTGTGTTGGAGGTGTGATACCTGCTGGCACTGGGGGACGCTGTCCAGGCACTGGGGCTGCAGCAGGGTGGGGGGCCCTTCAGGGGCAGCAGGGAGCTGTGAGACCAGACTGGTGGTACTGGGGCCAGTGCCTGGGCTTGCAGGGGAAGGTTGGCCAGGAGATGCTAGAGGGAGCAGTAGGCTGCGGGTCAGGAGTGAAGGTCACCAGCAGGGCTGGGGGGGGCTGTGGCTTGGGAGTGAGAGGTACCAAGGGGGAGCGGGGGACTATGGGTCAGGAGCACGGGGCACAGGCAGTGCCAGGGGGCTGTAAATCGGGAGTGAGGGGCATCAGCAGGGATGGGGGTGGGGGTGGGGCTGCACGTTGGGCCCTTACCCCTCTTCTTCCACCCCAACCAGGTGTCCTCTTTTTTGAAACTGGAAATATGGTAACCCTAGTGACCATATTTTTAAGGAAATCTGGGAGACTGCCCCCCTGCCCCCTGTCTGTGGGGCTGCTGCAGGCAGCGGCAGGGGCGCGGGACACGATCTGTTGGGGAGATGGAACCTGTCTGGCGCACTCTACCGCTCTGCTTCTCTGCCAGGCTGTGCCCCTGCGATTCTGGGACTTCTATTTCAATATTCACCAACCAACTAGGATAGGTCTATAAAATCCGGGACTGTCCTGGCCAAACTGGGACATGTGGTCACCCTATTTATAGAGGACTTGACTCAGCACTTAAACACCACAGTACCAATTTCAACAAATTTACTGTTTAGTACTCTTCCTTTTGTAGTTAACTCAGTTTTGGATTAATCTGCATAATGTTCAGATGATGTAGTAACTAATAGGATCTATATGTTGAGTTCACTTATTTAGAAAATCAGTAATTGGACTTTTGTCAATATAATGATGTTTCTTGTGCTTTTGCATAAGCAAGGTACTGTATCCTCTGCAGCCAGTGGAATCTGGCCTGCAAGAAACCAGAAATTTGAGGTACCTCCAAACAGAGGCTCATATATAATTAAATATAAGGATGAATGGTCCTGCCCCATTGCAGGTGGTTAGACTGGATGATCTCTCGAGGTTTCTTTTGTTTCTGTGCTTCTATAACATAATCACTATAAGATGTATTTTTTTCAATTTAAAAGCATATTTCTTCCCTAAAAGTGACTTCCCTTTACAAATTGCTTTGGGATTTCCTATTCTTTATTATTATTGATTTCAGCTTTCTGCACTAAGGTTATATGGAAGTGAAAAAAATATGATAGGTGTAAGAGGTAAGACTCATTCTGAAAATTTCTAGGCCACCAGTCCAGCAGAAGGTTTTCTTGTTTTGCTTTTTGTTGGGGGGGCAGGGAGCAGTTTGGTAGCCACAGGTTGGAATTACCCAGATGGGCTGGGACCTAGTCACCATCACCACTTTTCCCAGCTGTAGTGTGGCCAAAGCCCCCCAACTCCGCAGACTGGATCCATTGGCTCCACAAGCCATAGGTTGCTGATCGCTGGCCTAGGCTGATAGATTCTGCCATGCAGTGTGGTGGATCACTGAGCTGAGATATTGTAATCTCATGATGTAGTAAAAGAATAAACAGCTGTACTGTTTACAGGTTTTATGACAATACTGCTGTTTATTCTTTTACTGCAACAGTAAAGATGTCTCTTTTATTTACAGATAGGGAAACTGAAGCAGAAAGTGTCTTCTCCAAGATTGCAAAAGGAGTCATGGTTTTAGTTGGGTTTAGAATTTGGGAATTTCTGGCTTTCAGTGTGCTCAGACCATACCTTTCTCTCTCTTTATGACTTAGGGTTAAGTTGGCAAAATACTATACAATTACAGGAAAGCAAAATCACAGGAGCTAAAATTATTTAAGCTTCATCTGGATATTTTGGCAAGCAGAATGAATAATTTCACACTATACAGTCTTGTCACCAGGTTCATTTTCAGCAAAATGAAATGCCTACTAGCTGTGCTGGGAAGTCTCAAAGGGATTGTGTTATAGCAGTGATTTTTGAGAGCAGGGAAATCCTTCACTTAGGCTAAACTCCTCCAGAAACTATTTGAATGATTAGCGTGAATTACTAACCCTTGACCATTGTTCAAATGGTGCATGAATATTTCTGTGTTCAGAGGTATCCAGATATTTCCAAGCCAATGCAGCTCCCCTCCTAAGAGATGTCTTAAATCATTGAAGTTGAGAGCTGAAACTATTTCATACTATATATGGTATTTGCGCAAGTGGTAGAAATCTGAGTGTATTTATAACACTAGTTTGCTGCAGTAATGTAGATTGGGAACAAATGCTTGTTTGGATAATATCCAGCTCCTAGGACTGGTTTTACAATGGCATGGAAAATCTGTACAGTATATGGCTTGTAAAAGCAACAGTTAAATATCTAGTAGGGGCTTCTTTTTGAAAAGTTTACATTTAGTGAAATTGTGTATGCCTAGAAACATGTGCGAGTCATCTTATGTATAAGTTTAAAAAATGCTGTCTCTGAACTATTGAGATTTGTTCTTATTTTGACACACAAACACTTGGGAATTTCCAGTTTCACTTGTTTAGCAGGTGGTGGTTTTGTTGTGCAGAAGCAGTTATATCCTCTTTTGAGGCATACAGATTTCAAAGTACTACTGTAAGAATATTGTGACTCTACACTTGATAAAATTACATAGCACTGAAATGGACAAATTCAGTCATGAAATGAGCTGAGCTGCTTTGCATGCTGCCAATAAATGTTTGAATAAAAATAGTTGGTAAAAAAAAATGACACAAGTGTTTTTGGGTGTGTTGGTTTAACCATTTATGATTACAACAGCAGCTTCTTTTAACACACCCCATTTGCTAGGTCTTTATATTTCTACATGGATAACTGTTGTACATGGGGCCCATATGAGGTAATTATTTATTGGACTATGATTTCTCATAAGCTGGAATGTAAATGAATAATTTCTTCCTTCACTTTTCTGAAATTGCCAGTGGTTTGTTTTTTTTTTACTGTTGCAGGATGATCAGAAAGGAAGAGAAACCCTCATTTATCTCAGTAAAGAAGAAGTTAAAGAGAAGATTCAAAACTATAATTCATCCGTTACTGACAAACTGAAGATGACCTTGGTAAGATTCACATTGACCCTTATAGTTTATAATGATTATAGTTTTATAAAGATCAGCTGTATATCACTCCTTTATATAGTGCATTAGGAATCATTTTCTATCATTTTGCATAAGAAACTGTAACTTAATAAGCTTAACTAGTGTACTACAGAAAATGGATTTCTTTGCTCTGAAATATGTTTTAACTCTTTCATTTTTATTCGGTAAGGGAGATTTCAGCAGAAACTACAAACTTTTACATAATAGTACAAAAAGTTATATTCAAAACCAACTGTCAGTTGGTGCTGTAAACAGAATAAAAAAATGGGGTCTTGTACCCCATTTTGTCTCCAGTAAAGTGAGACTCTACCACTTAATTTTTTTATAAGACAATCTATCTGTAATTGTCCCTTAGAAAACTGTGTTGTTCTAACTGTCAAGTAGATGCAATTAATCAAAATACCACTCTGTTATTTCAGAGTTATTTTCTGGGGATTGCCTTTTTCAGGTTGGTGAGAATTACATAAAATTTTACATAATCTAGATTATAAAAAGCATGTTAATTCTGAACTTCCAAGACTTCTGCAGAACTTGAAGAATTCAATCTGAGCTTTCCCTTATTGGTACTAATAAAATCTGTTTACTTTGTCTAGTAAAATGTAACTATCTAAATTTTCAGATCATGTTATGTTCCACTGGATGTACAGTACATCCATATTTAAACATAATGTTGTATTCCAATTAATTGTATATGCAACCATGTCTACTGAACAGATTTTTGTTGGGTATCTTTAGGTGGTTTGGATTTCTAAGGTCATGTAATCTAAAACTCTCTAACTTGATTAACTTTTGACTTGTCTATTGTTGTTGGTATTAATCTAATCAACATGGAAAATGTCTTATTCAAAGAGCAAAAGCATTAAAGTACTTTCAAAAGAGCCTAAAATAGTTAGCACAAAAACAAATTAGTGTGTGAACTTGCAGCCTGTCTGCTCCTCTAACCTGTCATGTATTTGCTGTAAATGCAAGGTAACTCAGTCCACTTTCATTAAGGGGTAGGAGCATAGTTACCATGAAGTAATTAAACTAAGTTTTCACCTTAGCTTGCCTGACAGTAGGGTTAGTAGTACCTTGAGTTAAGACCCATTTCACAGTAGGGTGTGGATATTTAAATCTGCTTTGTCAACCACAACTGCGAGCGTTTTATAACCATGTGTGATGTTAATGTCTGTATTTGTGCAACATAGAGAATGTTTCATATACAGTAGATAGCCAAATGCGACTATGCACATCTGTATCGCTTACGAAGCTGCATTAAAAAAGACCACGTTAAGGCTGCATAGTCAAGAATTCAAAACTTAAGAAATGCCAAAGTTAAGGTTGCTTGAGTATTCTTAATCCAGTCCTCATGTACATATGTTTAATGAGTAACTATTCAATATTTATTTTTTCTCCTCTTTGTTCAGTATGGTACCCCATGCTGCTCTTAGTGCATGCTATCTTTATTCCCCTCCAAAGCTTTTCTAAGGACCTCTGTTATTGAGCACCTCACAATGGTGTTATGCAAATGTACTCTTAAATGTTTGAGGTGAATAGGTATTGTTTCCACTGTATAGATGGAGGAACTGAACTTGGAGTTTAAAGTCAAAAGTATCCCTTAACTTTGGGTGCCCAATTTGATGCTCTTGGCCTAAATTTTTCAGGGAATTTAGCATTTTATATATTCACTGTACTGCACGTAATCTTCAGCTGCAGCTTAGCACTTGTGCAAATTGGGTGATGCTGTATTAGGCAGCCACCCAGAAATAATGACGATACCCTTGGTAATCCCTGTGATAATCTGGATTTAGGTGATCTGCCAAGGATGACACAGGAAGTCTGGCAGAGTCCAACTCTCCAGGGCAGCTTTCAGCTGTCTTAACCATGAGACCCACCCTTTAATTCCCAAAGCCCTCTGCCTCACTCACTGCATACCTTTCAACTTCTGCAGCAAATGGGCAGGGACATGACAGGCAGCAGCCTGTTTCACTACATTACCCTAGCTTCATCCCTACAACAGCTCTGTCCTGGAATGTAAATGAAGGGGGAGTCTTGAAGACAAATAGTGTGTGATTGTTGCCATTAAGGACTGGCAAAATGCATATGCACACAAAAGCCAAATGAAGGTTGCGGAGGCAGCCATAATAATGGTATTTCTGATTTTGCACGCTTAACTTTGCAAGCTTAATGATGTTTGTTGAATGTATTTGATCAATTGTGATCTACCCCCCTCTCTCTAAAAACTCAATTTTTACCATGTGGCCAACATGGGTGATTAAGGCACCACCCATGACTTTTCTGAACCCAGCTCCATGGACCCTGGTGCTGCTGCTTGCAGCCTCCGCACTGCCTGGGGCTCTGTGGTGGGCAGTAGGGGCTTGCCCAGAGCCTGGATTGGCTGTAGCAGACAGCTGGGAGCTTGCAAGTGGCTGCTCTGGGGTCTGCGGAGCCCTGGCCCAACTCATTGCCAAGGCTCCACGGCCCCCACGGCAGCCGCTTGCAAGCTCTCTGGCTGGTGCGTGCACATCTTGGGGCAGATGGCAGGGGAGCCGTGAGGGGCCTGATGCTTCTCTGTCATCTGCTCCAAGGTGCATGTGCACCTGTTGCTGGCAACGAGCCAGGTCGAGGCTTCGTGGACCCTGATACAACTGCTTGCAGCCTCCTGGCTGTCTGCCATAGCCAGCCCAGGCTCTGGGCAGGCCCCTGCTGTTTGCCACAGATACTGGGCTGCTTGTAGCAGGCCGTGGGAAGGCTGCAAGCAGCTGCGCTGGGGTCTGGCTTGTTCCTGGTGGTGGGTGCATGTGTGTCTCTGGGCAGATGGTGGGGAAAGGGCTGAGGCTGCACTGCCACAACAAGGATTGAGCCCCTGCACGCCAACATCTTCCAAGTAGAGGTTGCAGATGTTTTTGGCCAACCCCTGGTTTTGCTAATCCAGGGGTGAGCAAAGTCTAGCCCACGGGCCAGATCCGTCCCACAGTGGACTCCATTTCCCAGCAGCCCCTGCCTGCATCACTGGGTTGGTTTCCATGGAGACCATGGCTAATCAGGGGCAGGGCTAATTGGGCTCCTTAGCCAATCACAGGTGTGCATGTGGGTGGGGGGGGGAGGGGGAGGGCACTGTGATAAGCCGTGAAAATCTCAGCTGTTCCCATGATCAGCCCATGAAGTCAGTTGCCTGCCTCCTCGATTTTTGGTAGGTCCCTAGTTATAGAAGAAGTGAAATAGATGTAGGGATATTTAAGAAGTGAACATATTTGTTTTTGTTGTTCTTGCTTATACATCATTTCATTTATACTTTTCTCAAAACTGTTGTGTAATTTTTTTAATTTTAATGTAAAAAAATAAATGCTGTACAAGCTCTTTGTACTTTGTCCTCTAAAATTTAAAGGCACTGCTGGATAGCTTTCATTTTTAAAACTACTTTGATGAAGTACCTCACAGCCATGGTTTATTGTCCACGAAGTTAAAGGTTTAATCTTCATAAGCAGTAACTGCGAGGTCACTGTCTGAATTTAAAATAATTTGCATGCTTCCTGACTAATATGAATGACAAATGTATTTTATATACCTACCAGAGTTTTCTTGCAAACTTTTTCTTATTTATCTCAGCTCGCCTCAGTGTGAGCCTGTGACAAAAATTAATTGTTGGTATTACAGCAACTTGATCCCTAATTTACAGACTGCTAAATTCTGACACTTTTTTTCATAAAATACATCATTTGATGCTATATAGAAACCACTCGGATTTAATTGTACTGGCAGAAACCGAAGTGGATTCTGTGGCAGCCATAGGGGAGTGGATTAGTGTGTGGATCTTTACAACCCTGTGGCTCTTAATATTGCACAGATTACAAGTATGTATTTTTAATGACTTTAGTAAGGCCATTGAAATCTATGCTCTTTTGCTAATGATGCTTTCATAAACAATGGGTCTCTCTTATTTTTTTAAGTGCTTGTGCTTGTCTTTCTGCTGCAGAACTCTAATGGGATTTACACTGGCTTCATCAAAGTTCAGATGGACCTATGCAGACCTATCACTGTACCGGCTTCCATGAATCCAGGAAAACATGCCCACAATAACAACGAGACTGCTTTTCACTTGTCTGAGGGCTACGTGAATACACTGCACATCAGCAGCACTAATACTGTTCGTGAAGTTATTGAGGCCTTGCTCAAAAAGTTTTTAGTGACTGACAATCCTGCCAAGTTTGCACTTTATAAACGCTGTCACAAAGAAGATCAAGGTATAATTTAGATTTCTTGCATTTTGATGGTGCAGTGGGCAGTGTGTTTGGGTTGGGAAATTGTACTGGGTAGTCATGATGTAAACAGGGAGGTAGAAGGCAGGAAGAGGAGAGGATGAAGATTTCTCTCTCCCCCCTCCCCCCCCAGTCCCTTCCCATGCAATTTCAGGTTACAGGTTCTTCTGTCTCATTCTGTGAGAAGTGTATTTTGTGTATGAGATGGAGATTGTGTAGAGTATAAAGGCAGAAGAGACTGCTGGGGATTGAATCTAACAGCATAGATATCACAGGCCATTCTTTCACTTTGACATCCTATGCAAAGGCTAAAGAAATAAGTTAGATTAAAGTATTTTGGCTCTCAGTAACTGAGCTCTGTGCCACAGGCAGATAGTGAAAGACATCAAGGTGTCCCCAGATGCTTGGGACCCCCCACCCTACAGTGGCAGGGAATTACGATGTGCACAGATGATACCATCAAGTGAACTACACTATAGGCTGTGAAGGAATGTGAAAAAACCCAAAGGCCCCTGCCAATTTGACCTAAGGGAAAATTCCTTTCTGACTTTCCATCTCGTGAATAGAAAGCCTGAGCATGTGAGCAAGATGCATACCAGCCATGCATCTGAAAGAAAAGGATTCTCTGTACTGCTGGAGAGCACTGCTCCAAGTCTTCTATCATCTAGTCTCCAGCCATAGCCAATCTCTGCCTCAGAGGATGACTGAGGAAAGAAACAGATTGCATCTAGCCTTCTGTACCTCCTTCCTCACCCTTAGTAGCGATCAGCTGAAACCCTAAAGTATATGATCAGACTGTGATTGTCTTAATATAGAGCTGCAAATGATGCAAGCAGGCTGAGGGCATGTCTTAATCTGACTTGGGGGAACAAAATGCTTTGTAGTCAGGTGGGATAATTTGGGGGGTATTTTTAGAGACAAAGTTAGGTAAACATTACTTGAGGAGTGAGAGCTTTTGGATTTTTTCCTCTGCAGAGCCATTCTAGTTCTGGTGATAAATAGAAAGTTGTTTTGGAACTTGAGAATAAGTAAAAAGAAGTCCTCATCCCATGTCAGTATAATTGCAAGTATGAGTTATAATGTAATGGGAGTGTTGAGCTTCCTTCATAGGTGATATGTGGGAAGGTGACCCATCTTCTGAGATGTTTCTATTTGGGAAGCTGCATCCTTTCAGTATCCACTGACAAATAGTTAAGGAGATGGAACAGTGATCTTGTATTCATAGAGTCTCACAGAAGTAGGGCTGGAAGGGACCTCCAGAGGTTATCTAATCCAACTACCTGCCTGAGACCAGAATCGGCCCTATCCAAGCCATCCCATACAATCAATACATAATCTAAATTCTACATAATACTACTGTCATCTCTGACACAACACAGACCTAACACCCTCACCTGCCACAAGTAAAGCAGGGGGAACCATGGCAGCCAATGTCCTCCTTCCATGAAATGTTGTCAATGTATGTTCAAGGGATCCCAGGTAGAGGGCTGTGCCTGCCCCCCTCCCCCCGCCTTGCTACGGAGGAAGGCAAAAACTCCCACAGTCCACACCAATCTATATGGTGATCAGTCTGACCCCAAGTGGATGGTCAAGACCTTCTAGCCAGAAACCCTCTGGTTTTGGTCCCAGCAGGAGCATTGGCACACCCCAGTCAAAGTCCCAAGCCTTGGCTCTAGGCAACACCCAGTGCCTCTGAGGGAGGCTTAAAACCACCCTGACACATGCAGTAGAAGTGGGGGAGAGGCGGGGGCACCCAGCAAAACCTAGAAGCGTGGGAAATACCCATAGTAGAACATAGGCATAGGTATGCAATCTATTTACGCAGTCTAATTGCTGACTGGTGTCTTCCCTGCCATTTTAGAAAATAGCTTTGAATAGGCCACTGAGGATATTGTAGAAATTACAAGTCAGATCCTAACTACCTTTTTGGGACAGCTGACTGAGAGTGCCCTTCCTTCTATGGCAGCATCCATTTCACTAGGCCCAAAACATATGGCTTCTGCTTCCTCCTGGCCCCACATATCTTGGCTGCCCAGTGGGCCTACTTCAAAAGGCAAACTGTAGAAGGCAGTACCTGACCTGCACTATTATTGTTGGGAGTATTTTACAGGAAAGAAGAGCTACAAGTTCAACCCTCTTTGTGTGAGGGGAGCCTGGAACCCAGATCTAATGTTCACTGGGCAGGTGTCTTGACTACTGAGCTAATGATGGTAGGGTTATCTTCTTTCCTTCCCCAGAATCCTGCTGTCTAACATCCATTAGTGATGGATTTTGCCCAACTAAAATTTTGGGACTTGCCCAGCCTTGTGTGTGTACCTAGATAGTTCTGCTTCCTTGTGAAGGCAGTGATGAAATTGCAAACTGTGTGGAAGTGTCAAGCTGCAGTTATGTGGCTAGGTATGTGCCACTTAAGTGTGTAAAGTGAAATAGGATTTAGCCCCCCCTATCTGGTAGAAACTCAGGGTATGCATGAAGCTGTTGATAATTGGTTGAGGTCCTTAAGACTTGCATAAGTTTTAATTAAGTTTGGGGAAACCACAGGCTATTGGATAGTCCTATCAACTTCAGTATTTTTAGCTGAATCATTAAAATAAATGTTCTCTACACATGAACAGGTATTTAGATGCTGTCACTTGCCGCTTATATTATGACTTGCTGTCCAGACAGTAAATATAAATATTCCCCAGTATCACCGAGCACATAGGTCCAAGAACAGTAGAGTAGTAAAGACAACAGGCAAATGGAATATGAGATGATTTCTTTGCCCAGTATCAAGAAGATTCTCTTGTACTGGACATACTGGATACTTTCATGTGCTGGTTACCCTGTGCACCCAAAGAATCTCACCTTACACTAAAATGCTGTTAAAATCTAGGAGTGAGTGAATCCTGGTGAGTGTCTGAAAGGTGTAAAAATTTGATTCTCAAGTGACATGTTCAATCTGTCAACCTTTTCATGCAACTTGGAATCCTGTTGCTTCAATTGACAGCGGCAGCAGCCAGCTGATATGTAACACTCCTGGCCAGCAGTCATTTCATCTATACAGGCAATTTTGTCACGTAGACTGGAGGGGGTGAGAGAACCCCATTGAATGAAGTCCTTTCCTAAAAAAAAAAAAGTGTAGCTGCAAGAATTTGACCTGAAATGCAGAATAACAGAAGCTGTAGTTTTCCATCCTGTAAGAGCAGCCCTCCTGCTGGCATAGAGAGAATGCTTTTGCTTCCCGGCCACACAGATGTGCCACGCATCAAGTCTTTGGGATTGGTGGGGAATTAGGTGCAGCCACATTATGCCATGGACTGCCCTGCATAGTCAGGTGACATGGGAACAAGTCTATAAAATACAAGCTACTTTTTTTCTGTGCCACTGTTGCTCTGTAGTTTAGATGTGGGCATTTCCAAAGTGAGGTTTCTGTGCTTGATGCCCCATCTCAAATTCACTTCATAGCATATTTTAGGAAAGTGGCAGATAGGCAGTGAAGTATGGAAACTGTTTATTTAGACTGATGGATCTTCCTGTACGTTGCTGAGGTTCTTCTTTCTTTTGTACATACATTCAGATGCGTT
This sequence comes from Alligator sinensis, assembly GCF_000455745.1. NCBI lineage: Eukaryota > Metazoa > Chordata > Crocodylia > Alligatoridae > Alligator > Alligator sinensis. Next base: position 2,657,554 of record NW_005842037.1, on the reverse strand, counting down.
TCCATTTTGGCTAAGAGCCACATCACTCATGTTTTGAGTGGCAATTGCTGCCCAGTGTGTTCTGCTCAAGCCCTTCCAGAACTGTTCTTTCACTAGAAACATCCCAAGCAGCACAAAAGTTCTGTGGCAACAAATGTATGTTGTCTTAATCCCGAGTAAGGTTCCTGTTTCAGAAATAAAAGATTAAGTATTAACAATTTCCCTTTGCAGTGTATATGTGCAAACTGTCAGACAGAGAACATCCCCTCTATCTACGTTTGGTGGCAGGCCCCAGAACAGAAATGCTCAGTTTTGTTCTGCGTGAGCATGAAACTGGAGAGGTTATGGTAAGTCTCATTTATGGGATTTTTGTGTAACTGTTTCTGTGATGATCCATTTCAGTGGCAGCATCTACACGAGACACGTACTGCGCAGTAGCTCATTACTACTGTACAGTAGCGTCACTGGGCATAAATTGTGATGTGATGCTACTGTGCAGTAGTAATGAGCTACTGCACAGTAAGTGTCACTAGGTAACTGTGCTGGGATGCTACTGTGCAGTAATTCCAGTTATTGCGCAGTCATTTAGTATTTGGTTATGCGAGTAGTAAATGACTGCGCAGTAACAACTGCATAGTGAGCGTCTCTAGTAGACGTGCCCAGTATTTACATAACTGTGTCCCTAATAGTGAATATACTTAGGGTGACCTTATGTCCCGGTTTAGCCAGGACAGTCCCAGATTTCAGAGGCTGGTCCAAGCTGGGTGTTGGGGATTGTAATGGGTGTCCCAGAAACACAGGGGTATGGGGCATAGTCTGGTCTGGAGTCAAAGCGGCATAGAGCACCTTGCAGGCAGGCAGACAGGTGCCACTGCCTGCCTGGTACGCAGCCCTGCCCCTGCCAACTTGTGAGAACTCCACAGTAAATGTCTTGTGTAGACATGCCCTGAATGTTTAAAGTTAAATACATTAATAGTGTTTAACTTAAACCCAATGAAACTGCAGTCACATGAACTATCCTTCTGCATCCTGGGCCATTGCTTAAATTAGGAAAAGTTGCATGTGGTTGGAGGCTCTGCATTTCTTGTTGCTGTTGGTTTGCATTGTATCGTAGTATCATAGTGGTTAGGGTCGGAAGAGACCTAAACAGATCATCAGGTCCAGCCCCCTGCCTCAGGCAGGAATGGGTGCCGGGGTCATATCACCCCAGCCAAATATCTGTCCAGCCTTCTCTTGAAGACCCCCAAGGTAGGAGAGAGTACCACCTCACTACAACTTGATGACTACAGCTTGACAGTATTCTTATTAATCCAGTTCTTCAGGCTACTTCAGCACCAACAAGTGTGGAATCTTTCGTGCCTCAGTGTGGTAAAAGGATTTGGAGAGAAGTCCAAAGTCTAATTAGGTGGCCCATATTAAGAGTAATATTATTAAGTCTTAGCTGGTTTTAAAGGGGAAAATTCTTTGGAAGAACTGTCAATTCAGCATTTAAAGTTTTAAAAACTTAATGTACAGACAACATTAACTGTCACCTTGTATCACATAGTTCATAGCATACATTCTGATAAACACCAGTAGAAACTGATGTATCTGCATGTGGCCAGCTTAGAAAGTAAACCATCCTATGGACACATCAAGTGCTAATTATATTAAAACACTGGAGGATAGTATAACAAAATGTATGCAGGCAAAATTACTTAGTACCATCTTTCATTCCATCTTTGTTAGAAGCAGGGGGTCACCATCCATTTAAAATTCAGGAAGTTTTTTTTAACTTGCAATTTTTACAGGTAATGCCTGACTGTTTTGTAAAACAGCACCAACAGAAGTGTTTTCCTCGTATTCTGCTTTAAGCTGTGGTTTTGCAAGTTTGTGTAGCTAGATTCACCTTTGGCCCTCACAGAACAGAGAAGAGAAACTTTAAAAAAAATGAAACAAACCATGAGATTTGATTAAAAAGTCCTTAGTTTAGTATGTGATGTTGTTTTCCTTTTCCTTCTTGAAACTAACTGGATTTCGAGTTGGTGTCCGTTTTAAAATATTGTGTGAATAAATAATGTGCTTGTTTCCTGTTTCTACATTAGTCTCGCTCTCTTTTTTTCCATCTCTCCCATAGTGGGAAGCCTTTAGCCTTCCTGAACTGCAAAACTTTTTACGTATACTGGACAAAGAGGAAGATGAACAACTACAAATCTTAAAGAGGCGTTACGCAGCTTACAGAGACAAACTTGAAGCAGCCCTTGGTGGTGTGTGGAAACCAGGTTAAAGTGGGGCCACAGGATACTCAGGAAAAATGCACGCTACCTGATGTTATGTAGCATGCCAAACCAAATGTACAAAACTGCAGAAAAGAATAGTTTTCTTTATTCAGAAGACTGTTCTGTGATGCCAGGGTACCTGAACTTTACTATAGACTTTGTCCCATAAGTCAGGTCACTTAGCATCTTGCACTCACAAGTTAGGGATACTGCATGTTTGTACATCAATTTGCAGCCCTCTGCTGCACCTAGAGGGCTTTCCAGGTTTCTTTGGTGCAAGCTGTGAATCTGTAAGACAAGTCTGTTTTCTAGGAGGCTATGAAATAAGATTTTTTTAAACATTTTTTTAATTCTTTGCTTTAATGCTAGTGAAAGCTTTAAAAGTAAGGGTGTGCAAATTGATCACTAAAAGTTATGAAGCAGCTTAGCTGTCTGAACAAGAATTAGACTAGGGCACTGTTTGAGATTTTAAAATTGATTTGCACTACCTTTTCTGTTTTCAACTATTTTTACTGTATAATTTGTGAGAAAACAGTGATAGATGGAATGGACACAAAACCTTGAGGTTTTGCGGCATTTGCAGATCTTAAAGTCCTTTTTCTGAAGAACGTAAAGAGCAAGTTGAAAAGCAGGTAAGAGTTGAGAGGTTGTAACAGCTGGTAAGGAAGAATTAATATAAAGTGAAATACAAATATTATTGAAAAGAAGATGGAAATGCTTTTGGTAGTGTATAGTTGTACAAGAAGAGGGTTTTAGGATGTTGTGCTATTGTGAATAAGTTTTTAGAATTGAGCACATTCACACTGGAAAAGAAATAAGTATAATTAACACCCAGAAGGAAGGAAGCCAAATATTAGTGGAAATTGAGCTGTATATATAAGCACAGTTATTAGAGAAACTAAATGTGTGAAGGTATGTGTGGTTTAATACATGCAGCAAATGTAGTAAGACCTGTTTTTTGGATTTTGGAATGGCGGGTAGTGAGGATATCTTAGTTTTTATGGAAGCTGCATATCCAGCAAGCTGGTCACGGAATGTTTTAGGGTTAGAAATACAGCTGCATGTGCATTGGTTAAACTGTAAATTGGATTTTTCAGCTGAGGACATCCACTTTCAGGACAGTTTCAAATTATTGTATCTGAAAGTCAAGCACAGCCTCTGCTTATCTGTTAATTAAACTGTCAGTCAGACAAAAATGGAATTTCTAATTTGTATTTTCAAGATGTCAGAGAATTATATATCAGTATATCGGTTATGTTAGTCATTCTGGCTTGGTAATTTGACAGTTTTAATTTTTCAAGTTATTAAATGATCCAACAGTTAATTACCAAATTCTGTACACTGCTGATTTACTTGATTTTTAAAGTAAGAAAAATGTAGCAAGAGAATTTTGTACTTTACCGTAAATGTAATTGTTATACTTTCAGAAATATTTATCTAAAGCACATTAAAAAAACCCCCAAAGAAATAGGTGTGCAATAAAAGCATGAAGCAGAGTTGAATAACTGATAGGATTTAGTTATAACCACGTGGTGGGGAAAACTAATGAGTTAAAGAGGTAAGAGATAGAAAATAGTGCAAAGATTCAAGAACATCATTAGCATCTCTCTTTATTCTAAAGAGTTTGTGAATTCCCAAGGAATATTTAACACTTCAGTGACACCTAATGGATGCTTGGTAAAACTCCAAGATGCTTCTGTTCTGTACCTTAATTTGACACATTTGTGCCTTTTTCTTCATTTAGTAGTGGGCATCTTTTTTGACAAATCTTAAGAACTATTTTGAGTATTTGCAAACTTACCAAGATAACAGTTGTTTTAATGTGTTATGAGAAATTAAAAGTAGGACTTAACTATAAAAATATATATGACATATTTTGTGGGGGGTTTTAATTTCACATGTAACGTTGTAGTGCATGTGTGAATTTGATAACATTATCATCAAAGTGAGACACTTTATTATAATGGTTCAGGGAGTGAAGTGATTTTACATTTTTCCTAGAAATATTTTTTAATGAATACTAAAGCGATTTGATGGGTATTTAGTTAACATCTACTATATTTTTGTAGTGTAACCCATAACAATGTAATCTTTACATAATAGCTGTTAACACTGAACCATTTGTTGCTCAGATTTAAACACTGAGTGGAAAAAGTTTATAGATATGTGAATTTTATTTTTACTTGAACTAAATTATCATTCTTTAAAGTGTGAATCTTACTTTAGCCAAAAACCTCAATTGGTATTTTATGCACTACAAGTTTTGATTTGGAAAAAGAAAATCTTAATGTATTTTAATTTTGTCTTAGTCCACAGTTAATTGTTGCAAGACTGTTTGTTTGTTTTTTTGCCTTTTTTTAACACACTGGTGATTACAGCAGCTTTAATTTAAAATAAATGGTCAAATCTGGCTCAAACTTTATTCTTTATAATGTTAGTATCAAATTAATGTTAAAGCTTTGTTGCAGAATTGTCTTCTATTCATTATGTGATGGTACCAGAATGATGATTAAATGACATGTGTGCAAAGCCAGGAAATGTTTTAAAATGTCTTTAAAAAATGAATACTATTTATAATTTTGATAAGTTTAGCTTTATTTTTATAGGGAAGATTTTTATTCCCTTTAAAGTTGTTAGCAAAATAGCAAGTGATGTTTCCATTATTAAAGTTGAAGTTGGAGTACTTTGCTGTGTGTAGTACTTTATTTCCCTTGCTGATAAATCCCTCCAGACCAGGTGACTTAAGTGTTTATCTCAGTAAGTGTGACATATCACTGTTGGAGAGCAATGCCTACAAAATACTTCACTGTTTTCATATGATAGAAGTACATTAACCTGCCTCCTTCCAGATACTGTACAGAAACAGTTATCAAACTGTCTTCTGTATCATTTCACATTTTGCCATCTCTGCCTAATAATGGACCTACACCATTGCTAGGATTCTTTTTGTTCCTCTTATACTTAAAGCACTTTTCCTTCTTGTCGTTAGCCCTGGCAGCCCTAGATTTTTCCCTGATGTCTTTTTGTTTCCTTTTTCAGTCTCCCTGGGCAGATCCAGGATTTGTAAAGGTGGTTCGGGAGTAGTAATCAGTGCTGCAGGAGTGGCTGCACACGCAGCATCTTTATCCCTCCCCTCCCCTCCCCTCCCTGCCACCCGGTTGAGCAGACCACACTGCCACTGGAACAGCAGCTGGGGACTATTAAGTCCTGGAAGCAGATAAGAATTCTGCCCCCTTGCATGCCCTCCTTTCCTCTTCATGCTGAGCAGCACATCCCCTACCCTACCCACCACTGCTGCTGTTCCCAGCTAACCTGGGGTGGGGGGAGCTCCAGAGCTGCTCCCACCCTAATTAAGTAAGTCTGCACAGAGGCTGAAATCGCTTGGAGATAGCAGCAGGGGGTGGGTTTCTTCTCCCTGAGCCTGCTTCATAGGAGATAAGGCAGGGAGGATAAACCTGCTTGCTGCAGCTATACCTGGTTCAGCCCAGCTCCTTGCAGCCTGGCTGGAGTGGGGCAGGAGCAGCTTTGGAGCTTGCCCTGCTCCCCAAGTCAGCTGAGGACTGCAATAGTAGTGGTCAAGGGAAGAAGATAGTGGGGAGGGAACAGCAGTAACAGTGGTCAAGGGAAGACAATAGCAGGGGGCAGGGGATATTAAGTCCCCACTGCTGCTTCTGCCACATGGTCCTAAAAGCAGGTACAACCATGCCACTGTACCCTCTCTGGATTCACCCTTAATCTTCTGTTTCATTAAATCTATATTGATTTTACTATCCTTTCTCTGATGGCCAAAGTTATATTTTGATTGCCAAAATACATTTTTCCACAGTCTAAAGAACTCCTTAATTGTCAACCAGAATGTTCTACATAAATTTATTTATCTTTCTTGTCTTTGGACAATGCTTCAAAAGTTTTAATATTCCATGCTGAATGTAATAAAATCATGGTCACTGGTGCCTAGGCAACTACCAACTTCCAAGTCAAGGAATAATTAATGCCTATCTGTCATAACCCAGCCTTTTTACATTGGGTTGCAATATTTTTTGTGTCACAAAAAGAAACTCTAATTTACCACATGGTGATAGGACTTCCAGCGTATGTTCCAACTGAAGTCCTCTATAACACCATTTTTCTTGTGCACCTGTAGAGGTGGTTAGAGTAATTGATAATTCAAAACGGAGCCTTTTTAGGTTGGGCACTGCTGTACATGCCTTTAAAATCCTGTGGTTCTTTCTTTGACTGCTCTGAAACTCAGAGCCATAGTGTTGTTTTTAATACAGAGCATGCTTCTTCCCATACAGATGCGCTACCATTTCTTCTACTTGACTTCAAGCTAATGTGACTAATGCATTTCTCTCTCTCTCTGCCTTCTAACCAGAATTTTTTGACATTTAAATCATAAAGCTTCAGTATCAGCAATTGTATATATCTTTTTCTTTTTTTTAATCTGGTCAATTAAAACTTTAAGTTCCTCATGCTTATTAGTCCACTAGCATTAATATATAAACAATGGAAAATTTTATTTTGGTTTTTAGGTCAGATGCCTAGTAGAATTTTCAAAAATCTATCTGTATCTTTATTTGTCCAGATACCTTTTGAAAATCTGGCATCGGGTCCTTCAAGGTGTTGCAGTTTAAAGCATCGTCTTCCACTTGTTTCCCTGCTCTCAAAACTAGAGATTAAAAGGAAAAAACAAGTTTTCTTTTTCAACTACCAATTGAATTTTTTGAACCCCGTGTCTTTCATTTGGACTAGTTTAATTTTTTTTCTTTCTGCACAAGCCAGACAAAATGAAACTCAAATTTAGTTATGGTAAGAAGTTTCTTATACAACAAACTAAAGTACTGACACTTGCAAAAATGCATTCACTCCATTGTAAAGACTAAAGTTAACACAGCATGTACTGTTGTGACAAATATAATGCTTAATTTGATCCCTAAAATTAAAGCTGTCTTCCCCCTACCGCCATTCTATGGATAATTATAATTTTAATTCTCTAAAATTTTAGAGTGACTAAGGCGGCATACTATTTAAATTGTGTCAGTAAACTATAGGCTTGAACACAGGCAGTCAATTACAATTTAAATACCTATTTTTAACTTAAATATGCTTTTATACTAGTATCCTCTGATGCACTCGCACAGGGCGGGTCTACATGAGACATTTAATGCATAGTTGACTAATTTAGCTGTGCAGTAAATGTCTTGGCACATGCACTCCCATTAGGCTGGAGTAAATTAATCTACTCTGCAGCAGGATAGTACTGTAAATACTGTAAATATCCTGCTGCGGAGTAAAAAACTACAGCAATGCACATGTAGACAGTGGAGGGACTGGCTGGGGCATTAGGGTACTTTAGTGCAGGAGCTGCCTGCCAGCTAGCCCCACACTGAAGCTCATGCCCCAGTTAGCCCCTCTGCAGCATGTTGAGCAGCCCTGGGCTGGCAAGCTGACCCTTAGGCCCCCTACTGGGGCTGTTCAACCCAGCTCCATGTGCTTGCATGAATAAACTGCAGAAATAATTGCTCTGGAATTGATTGCTCCTGGGCTCATGTTGAAACGGCATGCCTGGGAGGAGTAAACTGAAGCAACAATCCCTGGAGCTTATTCAGGTGTAGTAATGTTACGTGTATATGTGCCCACTGTGTTCTGGTTTACCCTAGTGCCTCTTGTTTCATTTAGTACTTTTTTCCATGTAAAACAGTGCATAATGCCATGCTCAAGAAGAAATAAGATTTGAAGGTTTTCTTGAGAGAGAGAGAGAGTCCTTACAATTTAAACTAACCGGTTTTTGCAATACAAGACTTAGTCTTCTAGGCTGGTGTTCCTCAACCTGTGGGTCATGGCCCAAAAGTGGGCCACAAGAATATATGAAAGGATCGTGAACAAACTTTCAAAATGGATCGACAAACTTTAAAAATAGATTCTCCTTTAAAGGAGAAAAACGTGGAAACTGTGGTTTTCCCCTTGTGGGCTGGCAGAGCTCCAGCCTGCACTGGGTTGGGAGCAAGGGACACTGGATCAGGACTGGCCATTAACGTTTACAAATGGGTCCTGGTACAAAAACGTTGGGAACCACTGTTCACTGTTCTAACCACACCTTGGTTATGATCCATAGGAAGACAGAGGTGCAAACATTTAGCTACAGCTGTACAAAAATATTTATGCTAAAAGATTGGTGGTTTTGTTTACTGTAGAGGCTGAGTAAATTCAAAGTGCATTCATTAAAAATAGTCTGAAACTCATAGGCAGTGAATATTCAGACCAAGGATGTTGGTGTGGGGGGACATGGGGAGCAGCTGGATGACGGAAATAAAAGGCAAGGAAGGGAGTGGCAGGGATGGCAAAGGAGATTGGACATCTACAGAAATTATGAAAGAGGCAGTAAACCAGACGTCTGGGCCATGGCACCTTGTCTAGTTGGGGAAATATTTTGGTTAGGCAGAAATATATAACCCAATACCCACATACCCCATGTTCCCTTGGAATAGGACAGTGCTTTTCAGGGTAGCTCAGGGCAACCTGGAAAGGGGCAGGTAAAGCAGTGTTAGTCTAGTCAGGCAGAAGGCAGGGGAGAGATGCACCTGACTGCCTGAATCGCCACCTGTTAGTGAGCTGTGGCTCATGGAAACTGATGCAGCCGCTCTGACGCAGTCGGTCTCTTCCCTGCTTTTGGCCCAGGAGGGACTTGCACATCTTGGGAGAAGCTGCACTCATCTCAAGCAAGTGGTTGGTTTGCCTCAGCTTGCCAGCATGTTGCCGGGGCATGTTCCTGCTTGGACCAGACAAAGCTGCCAAGTCCAGGCGGGGCTTTTGCCGCTGTCTTTTGAGTGCCATTCCCAAGCGAACCCCAAAAGATGGCATCTGCTGCCCAGCTGCCCTGAGATGTCAGTGCCCAGGGACTGCCCAGTCTGTCTCCATGGCAACCCACGAGAAGCCTTTGTGGCCATCTGGTGCCCAAGGCAGTTGTGTGCATGCATGGAGGGGCGGGGGACGGGGGGGCAGGAGCATGGAGTCCTCGGACCTAAGTGAAGGGGGGCCCTGCGGAGGAAAGGTCACTATGTCTTGCTGTCAGCAGCTCAGTGCGGGTAGGGGTGAGGGGAACAATGCCATGTGGGTGTGAACATGCCAGGCCCAGCGTGAGCCAGGGAGAGCCTGGATTGGGGTAGGTGGGGAAGCAAACCTTGTGAGGGGTGGAGGAGGGCACGTTGAAAGATCATGAAAGTGGTGTTCAAGGTCCACACTGCCATTGCTTGTATGTGAGCAGCCCTTGTCTGTAGGTCATGGCTGCACAGGTTGATCCCGGCCATATTGTGATAAGTTTTCCAGGCTCATAGGTGCCTTAGCAATGGTGCCTTGCACACTGTGAGCGTGGTTTATTGATGCAGTGCAGTGATTTTACTTACTGTTAATTTATCAAATTGATGTTAATTGTCATGACCTCAAACATTCTGACAGGTTTATTTTAAAAAGAAAAACTTTTAAGGAAATTCTTATCTAACTTAATGAATCTGTTGGAGTTCCTTTAGATGGTTCTGAAGTCATCTTTGTATCCACCCTGGCAACATTATTCCTCTCTGCAATCTAAAAATCAAATAAAATCTGTTTTGTAGAAATATGCTTCAACCAGTTTTGTGGACGGCTGGAATATAGAGACCGTTTAGTTTGTAGCCTTGCTTATATTATGCGCCTATATGTGCATGCACGCACACTCACACTCACACTCGCACACACTCAACTCCTTCCTATAATTGCACAGCTGTAACTTTGTTCTAAATTCAGAGAGTTTTTCCATGTAGTGTTTCAAATGAAATGCTGTCATATTTTTAAATCAATACAAAACAGTAAAGTGTATGCAATTTACTGTCAATATGTTGAGTTTAGAGACTTATTGAGCCTATGCTAATGTTAAACCAGAAAAATTATACTGGCTTTAGTAACATAATCTAGTCACTGGCTGTGTCTACAAGTATGCTTTAATCTGCAATAGCCTATTTTACTTCTCTTTAAAGCATCATGTAAAAAATGTGCAATTATGGTAATGTGCAGTAAAATAGACTACTGCGCATTAAGCATAACTTAAAACATGCGCTTTTGGTACTGCACATTAGGGCAGCCTAACGTGCATTTATTTAGTACCTCACATTGGAGGTACTAAATTTAATGTGCATTAGGAAAAGCTCATTAATGCATGTGTAGATGCACCTGCTGAGAGTAAATGTCTAGCATTATTTACCACAATACATGCAACAATTACCTATATTGGTATAACTCCCCTAGTAAAGACAGGTTTGGCCTAACTGTGCCTTAGCTTATTCCTTCACAGAAAGGAATATGATTATCAGTGTTTCCATTCCGTGCAGTTTTCGAGGTAGAGCTTCAAGTATTTGATGTATACATTAAAATATGTGCATGTTCAAAAACTGAGTTGCATGCATTCATGGAGCAAACAATAGAAGACCTCGGGAAAGCTTGAAAATCTGGGGTTCTCTTCTGTGAAGATAATTAATCTTACCATGATTTAAAAAATAATCTTTTGTAGATCTTGGCTTTTTTCTGCACAGCGGGGCCCTGTTATTAAGGTGCTTCCATTCTCTGGGTGCTATTATAATGTGAATAATGAATACACAATGGGAAACACATGTTTAGGGGGAATACCTGTGATACTAATTGCTCTTTAAATTATATTTCAGAATTTTAAAGGAAATGTAGTGCTGTGATAACTGTAACAAATTCCTTTAATGATGCACCTTTGCTTTACATTATCATTAGGTTTCTCAATTTTCATCATTAATATTTTACCAACTCCTAGTACATCAAAATGTTATACATACTTTGGACTTCCAAAGAGACTTTCTATGGCACACTGGAAATGACACAACTTAATTAATGGTAATGGATTTTCTCATGACTGCCTTCAACTCCATTCATACAAACTTAATATTTGTCAAAGTTGACAAACTGAATAATATAACACAAGCTTTCTGTTACAGAATTAGAATGTGCAATTTGAGACAGTTACTTTAAAATCTCATTAAAATAGAAAAAGTTGGATTCTCTATTCCATAGAGCCTCTAAGCTCAATATTTAATAAGCATATTTTGTACTTTTATCTCCAATGTGTTGACAGACAAGGTAGCTCAGAAGCATGTGGTTTATTCTGTGACAAAAACAGTAAGTACCAAAATTCAAAGAGCTTGCATATCTATGATTCTATGACCTTCATAATAAACTAACTGAAAAAAAAATAGTCCTAATTAGCTTGTCAAAGGACGACATACTCTTCTTTGTCCTTTGTCCTTGCTCTGTCTATTGTGTTTTCCTATTATCTTAATTTAGACTGAAATCTTTGGAAAGGAATCTGCCTTCAAAGACCACAAAGAGCCATCACGCACAATTGTGTTGCTGTTTAAGAAGTGGTAAACAAAAGTATGTGTTAAAAGCATTTATCTAGATAATTTGGTATCTTCATGGACTCAACACTCATCAGAGCACCAAGAAACCTGTTAGATTTCACTTGAAATCTCACTCTTACTACTAGAAAATGAGTCTGCCTTCCACTCACCCACGTGAACGTGACTCTGCAATATATTTTCCTTTCCTCACATTTCCCAAAGTGTGAATTGTCATTTGCTGCCATTATTACCATTGTTTGCATTAACCTTTTACCACTTCCTATTGATCCAGAACCATTCGTGTAGATTAGTGCTGTCCAACTGGCAGCCCTTGGGCTCCGTAACACCTGCAGGGGTTGGTTTGTGGCCTCTAGGCTCCCACTCCCTATCCTGCCCCATGGGCACCATGGCACAGGCCACAAGGTTAGGAAAATCTATGACATGGTGCACCAGCACAGCACAGTGCAACAGAGGAGCCCATGCCCAGGGAGCTGAATGTGTGGCTGAGACATATGTGCCCAGTGGAGCAGGGGTGGAGGGAAAGCACCCACATGTCCAGTGTAGTGGAAGGGGGGAGTACCTGTGTGCTCAATGCAGTGGGGAGGCATGAGCACATGTGTGCCCAGTAGGGTGGCAGGGAGGGACTGCCCACATCCCCAGTGCAGTAGGAGATTGTCGCTGTGCCCAGTGCAGAGGGAAATAGGCAGCATCTGGGTGGGCCTGTGGTCCACATTAGTGCAGCCCTGGCCGCATGTGGCCCCTGGCCACTATGAAGTTAGACAGGCCTGAAGTAGGTCCCCATTTGTTTTTTGGGTTTTTTTAATTCTTTGATTCAGTAGTACATGAATGTTTGTGGGAAGTAATTATACTTTCAATATGTTTTTCTGTGTTCTTCATTCTTGGGTTCATAGATGAGAAAATGTGTCCCTCTGCTTAAGGTAGAAATGTTAGAAAGTTTGTTTAAAGCAATACAGTATTGACCAATACAGCATTACTATGTTGGTAGATTGAGATCTGGCAACAACAAAGCTAAAAATGCCTGAGGATTTGACCTTGAATTCTTTATTCATGTAAGAGTCAAGGCAATGGAAATCTTGTCCAAGGCACTGACTTGAGGAAGAGGTCCAAATAGCTGCTTTTGATCCTATTTAACAGGGCCCTTGGTATTCCATGGCAAGAACCTCCAGCTCTCACAGGAGCATTAATTCAGTCTGGACTCATATGAGAGAGGCTTCGTTCTCAAAAATTATCATTTTTGCAAATAGGCTTTCCTGCACTTCCTGGGCAGTTCTTCTCTTGTAATGTCCACACAGTATGTTATACTCTTAAAAAATCTTCCACCCTCACATATGCAAGGAAATAGCAGAGCTTTGTCCAGAGCACTGCTTATGTTGGAAGAGTACAAGCAATGATGAGAGCTGCCCTTTCTATTTTTTTAGATAAGGCATTCAGTTAACAAGGGGATTTCACATTGGGGAAAAAAAAATCCTTGAATATTTAAATAGCATTTTGCTACAGTATAATTAATATCTGAAGGGTGCTCTTTTGAAGAGAACTTGTTTCACTCTCACAACCCAGGTATTTTTGCTTGGTTGTAAAAGCAATCCTAAATTTTTGTTAGGATTGAATAAGGCAATAGATTGTGATTATTTCTTTGATTCAGCATAGAGATCTACCTGAAGAGATATTCCAGAATAGAATCAGAGGTACATAAAAGCAGATTAAAGAAAACCGGGCTATTTATTTATTAGATTTATGTCTTGCCCTATCCAAAAGGCTCTGATTGGCTTTCAGTAAACAGAGAAACAACCCACACATGAGTCCCTGAACAATACCCCCAAAATCAGCTTCATTTGCAGCAAGAAGGGTTTGGGTTAGATATTGGGAAAAACATTCTAATTATAAAGACAAGCACCGGGACTGGCTCCCGAGGGATGCTATGGAATCTCGATCCCTACAGGTTTTTAAAAGCAAGTTAGATAAACATCTGTCAGGGGTGTTCTATATATACTTAGCTTGCCCTGTGTGGTGGGAAGGCCTAGATCTCTTGAGGTTGTCTTCCATCAGGACATTTTCTATGGTTTAATAAATGTTACGGACATTCCTCACACTAAAAATATAGCTCAAGCATATGGAGGTCAGTTGACAAATGTTCCCTGTTCGTGACAAAATGCCAAAGCCCTAGAGCCTGAAACTTGCTGAAGGGAAGATGTACCAGTTGGTATGCTAGTCATCTGGAAAGATATTTGCAGAGGCTCCTAAGGGAGTATTGTGGGGGGGGGATAGAGTAGGGAGGTGGGGAGTATATATGCCTCACCTGAGGAAGACTTGCAAACTAAGTTTCTGTTCTTTTGCAGAGGCATCCTTTGGTTTGGAATATGCTGCTTGCTTGTTTCTAATGTGGCCTTAACTTACAAAGCTGTTGTATGGCATGTTTTTACTGTCTTTCATTCCACAAAAATCAGAATGAAAACTGCGCTCAGTTTCCCTTGTACATTTGTGATTCATTCCTCACTGCTCCCATTTTAGCACTGAATGAAGAGATAAGTAAGTACCGCACTGGAATGAGAAACTTGTAACCTGATCATTTTCTGATAGCACCTTACTTTTTATATGTTCTGATAAATCACCGTAATGCAGTTTGTAAATGTTATAGCTCTGGTAAAGCTTCCTCAGCTGGACACTTTTGCCAGAAAATACAGAAAGGGCCAGATTGACCCCACTTGGGTGAGATGCAGGTGGGTGCAGGTAGAGGGTGAGTGCTAGGACCCAGCTGCTGGTAACACTTTACCCAACAGCTGCACAGGGAAAACACCTGCTGGTGTTGCTTTTACCCACAGGAACATGGTGGGGATATATGCAGTCAGCGCTCTTCCTCATGTGGGCAGAAGAGGAAGCCCACCTGCTGCTGCGGGGAAAAGCACTGACTGTGGACACTGTCCCTGTGGCACTGCAGGGAAAATCAGTAGCAGCAGCTAGTTCCTAGTGCCTGCTCTCCATGTGCCTCTCACCTAAACTAAGTCAAACCAGCAGCTGAAGCCCCAAGTCCCTGAGTTGGATCAAATGCCTCCGAAGGCCAGATCCAGCCCATGGGCCATTGGTTGCCAACCCCTGATCTACATCTTCCAATGCCTGTTATTAGCAACCTGTTGGTGTCTTTGTCCTTAAAGTGCTGTGCTTGATAAGACAACTGCATCTTTGGAATTAACTCCCTTTAGTATTCTCCCTTGTCTCCTGCAATGCTGTATAAAGGGTCTCTTTGGACAAGCTTTTCCTAATTGAAGTTGCTTCTTTTACCTTATTAAGAATCTTTTTTGATTGATAATCTCCTATGCTGGTTTATTTTTTTGCAGGGAAGAGAGAGACTGTGTAGGTAAGAGGTTCTAAACCAGGGTGCTGAGTACAAACATGCTTCACAAGATAAATCAGAGATTTCAAAGAGGAATCCATACTGTCAAAAACATTCTGACCTGTTGTGGTCTTTCTGAGTTCTCTGCAACAGAAGAACTGCTCTGTGATCTTTCTGTAGTCAAAAAAAAAAACCAACCAAGTGAAAACTAAGCTGGCATTTTCCAAGGGGTGCCTTCAGTATAAAAAGGTTGAGAACCACTGGTGTACAGTCTATGCAAGATGATGAAGTATGGAATAAGATTTACTTGTTTAAAAAAAAAAAGTTTTTACATATGAGTATGATGTAACATGGTGATGAATATTATGAATATTTATTTGTAGTGAAATACAATCTATCTTGGAAGACGAATCTAATACACACCTGTTAACTTTTTGCATTAATTTTCATGCAGCAAGATAATGCACAGGATGATAGTAAATCTCATAACAAGTCTGACCTTTCTTCCTGTCTTTCAAGCATGATCTTTGGTATGTGAAACGCTGGGAATTTCAGCTGCTTCCAGCATGCCTGGGAAGAAGTAGAATGCCTGTATATTTAAGAGTAACAAAGTTCAGCCTTTGCTTTTCCCAGGCAAAATGAGTGTACAGCAGCTCTGAAGCAGTAAATTTGGACAAACAGGTGTCACGAATTTGCCAGTAATCTGAGATCATTCTTTCAAGAGTTTAAATCAAGATCTGACAGCTGATGTCTTGAGAATTTGTTCCATCAGCTGATAATATTTTCCATGGATGTGGATGCCAGACATTTTTCCATCTGTTTTTCAGCACCAGTGTGAGTGTCATTTAGTGCTCAGCAGGGGATCGACAAGAGCCACTTCCGTGTAGCGATCCCTGGTAATGTTTCTGATGGCTAAGAGCTCCCGAATCAACACAAACGCTAAAGTGCATAAGATAAAGATACAGACACCATTTTTGTCATATGAAAGAAGTGCTCAGCATTTTTACCAGGATCATATCCACAGTGTTGGAAAGCAATTTTGTGATGTGCTGGTAAAAATGCTTCTACACTATATATAGTAGTGCTATATACATACAGTTCAAAGGTCCACCTTAGCCTAGATAGCCTCCTCAGCTAGCATGAAGCACTCCAGTTTTGAGAGCCAGTGGCACACAAGTATAATATGGTCAGCAGCACATCTATCTCTTGATTTCTCATATGAAATGATCTGGGATGTCTGGTGTGGTCTTTAGGATGAATTTAAGGTAAGGCTCAAACTCACCTCTGGATCTGTAGGGAGAAACCTTAAGCATGCTACCACCATGCCTCTGCTCTTGCTGGATAACAGGTACAATTTGTTTAGGTGTAAACCAGGTCAAGATGGCAATGCATTGAATTTCTAAATCAAGTCATTATTTCAGCATTATCCTAAATACATACAAATACAGTCATATCAGAAGAGCATTTCTATCATAGTTGACTCATTGTATGAAGTACATTCTGTTTTACAATATAGGTAGGAATTCAGTCATGTCCCTCAAACTATCATGGGCCCCCAACATAGTAGTAGTTCTAGAGTAAACTCAGGTAAATTCCTACTAGGTATTTTTCCCCTTAGAAAGCTCTTCCAGCATTGTGATTCAAATAAACAATTACATTGTATATTCCACACACCATATTCCATTTTCAGAATTAAAGTAATTGTCATGGGATCTAAGGAATTCTTTATGAAACATTTTCCTTGTTCATTTTTTTTTTTTAAGAATGGAGAAAAAACAACTGTAAAACAAATAATCCCATAGAGATAACAAGAATTCTTTCCTTTGTTACAGAATTTATTCTGTGTTGGCTTTATTTTAATGATAAATTAAACTTAAAATAAACCCTTGAATTTGGAGTCATGCTTAGCACTTCAACATTTTTTTGGAGTGAGCTGATTGATTACCTTTCTGGTACTGGCTGGGCTAGTCATTACATCTGCCTGGGAATTCAGATGTCATTATGCTCTCCTTTGCTTTCTTTCCACCTCACACATTCTGCTACTAACTGATTACTAGTGCAGGAGTCTTAAGAGAGAGGGCAGAGAGAATAGATATTGCTGATGCTTTCAGCAATGTTGATTCACAGAATCGCATTACATCTGTGAATCTAAATAGTCTAGCTCCATGACATTGTTGTCCTCCACTGACCAAGCAAAGAGCTTTTGATGACTCTTAAATGTCTTAACCAGTTTTGTCAAATCTGGATTTCAATACAGGACTGCATACAAATAAGCTATTGGTGCTCTTCCTCCTTTATTCAGCTGATTATACATTGGAGAATTTTTTTTGGCAGCAGACAGGTCAAAGTGGCACCATAAAGACTAACTCATTCAGAAAGGCATAAGCTTTCCTAGGCAACAACCTACTTCATCACATGCTTTTTTGTGAGGGGGGAGGAAGGGAGCTTGAAAAACAGGGATTCTTCTTTTGTAGAGAGTTTTATCTGTCTTAAGGATTTGCATCTAGAACCATTTTTTAAAAATAAATCTTTACACTAGCACTGTGGATGAGAAGCTATGGATTAGCAGTTGCATTTCACAGCTCAGATGGCACAAAATGTGTCTGAATGCAGTGAGTGGTGTTGGAAGTAATGTTGTATGCAATTAAATAATTCAGACTGACTTCTTAGTGTTTCCACCTCTCATTCAGCATTGTTATGGTCTAACAATGGGGCTTGGCTTTGCCCCGCCAGACCTGGGAGCCAGGAGCCCGGAATGATTCCTTCAGCCGTACCCCCTCCTTAGCCTCTGGACTGGCTGAGGGGGGTTAGAGGGAAGCCCACCATAGCCAGATGCAGGGCTGGAGTCTCTCAGCCATGCCCCCTTCCCCCTCAGCCAGCCCAGAGTGTGAGGAGGGGGTGTGGTTGGGGGACTCCAGCCCCACTCCCAGATCTGGGTGGGCAAAGTAAATCCCCCAGTTTGGGCTCTTCCCCCCGCTGGGCTGCTCCTGTCTGGAGGTCCGATGCTGGGCCAGAGGGCTGGGAAGACCATTTCAGACTCAACATTAGGAAAAACTTCTTCACAGTCAGGGTGCTTGTGGAATGAGCTCCCTCCAGAAGTGGTGCAATCGCCTACCCTGGAAATCTTCAAGAGGAGACTGGATGGTCACCTTGCTGGGGTCACCTGACCCCAGTTGTCTTTCCGGCTTGGTGCAGGGGGCTGGACTTAATGATCTACAAAGGTCCCTTCAAGCCTTACGATCTATGAATAAGTCTCTGAAGTTAAAGCATCTGTTAATGAAATCAACGGGAAAACTGATGCTCTGCAGTCTAGAATACAAAATGCAGGAGCCAGAATTTCTGACTCGAGCTCATCACCATGAAGAAGAGAGGGAACTCTCCCTGATGAAAAAGAAAGTTGAATGGCTCTCTGATAAGGTTGAAGATATGGAAAATAGGAGCCAGAGAATTAATCTACACTTCTCAGGGTTCAGGGAAGGGATTGAAGAAGGCAACTGTACAAAATTCATACAGACTTACTTAATATCGTTTCCCTCAGCCAGCCCTCCACAAATAAAGTGTGCATGTTGCAGTTAGTTGGTATGATGGAGGGAGAGAGGGGTTGATCATCCTACAGGTAGCACAAATATATGATGATACCTTTCATTTTGTTTGAAGGTATATGAAAGGTCTAGGGAAGCAAAATGGAACTTTTGTTTTGATTTTCTAAAAAAAAAAAAAAGAGAGTGAGCTCCGTCAGGCTGTCGTTATAAAGAAGCTAAAGGGTCTTAATTATTGCAGGAGGGTATTTTTATGTTGGCACTTTTCAGTTTCTATGCTGCAGTTCATTTTTTAACTTACTAGTCTTGTAACTTCTTTTTGTGTCTCGGGGATTCCAGATAGTGACCCCCTGCGTGGCCAACCGCGCAGAGCCCAAATGAATTAGTTACTTAATGGATGGTTACTTGATTGTGCTACTTATTTTGGTTGGTTTAGAGTCAGTCCCAGGACAGGAGAGAGGTCTACAATGCAATAGTGTATCATCTATTTCATTCTCCTCATTTACTATTAAAAGTTGGCAATGTGCTGCAATCATTAAATTAACATAAAGGCAATTTCTGCCTCCTGGAAAAAATTGTTTAAACAATGAAAGTGTGTCCTGTGGATCATCCAGCAGGCAGTTGCTGGAGGCGAGAGGAAGGAGGAAGGAGGAGAGAAGCCAGGTCAGGCACCAGATCCTGTCCAGGAAAAGTAAGTGATCCAGCTGCCTGTACCTTTGGTTTGGCTGACTCTTTGTTTGTGAGTGAGTGCTGACTGCTGAATGAGTGTTGATTGTTGATTGCTGTGGGATTGCTGCTGAGTCAGCCCAGGCCCAGAAGGGTATAAAAGGAGACTCCCCAGGCAACCAGGGAGCCAGTGAACGGACTGCCAACAGGGGAGCAGTTGGCAGGCCAGTTCATGGGTAGTAGTATACACTGTGTAGGAGTAGCATGGAGGCCGGGGGTTCCCTTGCCTGTTCCGCAAGTGCCCTGGATTGAGGCCCTGGAGGGGCAGGGGAGGAAACTCCAGGCAGAGGTGAGCAGGCTGCGGGGGACCAGGGCTGCAGAGGATGAGATTGATAGATACATTCATTCTCTGCAGGACCAGACACCTGGCGCAGAGACATCATGGGAGAGTCCCAGGACAGCTGAATGGAGAACTGTCACCTCCACAGCTAGACAGCGTGCAGCTATGACTGCTTCCCCAATGCAACTGGGGAACAGATACGAAGCCTTGACAGCACTGGAGGATGGTGCAGCAGAGGAAGCTGCAGGGGAAGACACGTCTTCAACAAACACCAGGCAGGCTAAGCAACAACCGAGCAGCCGGAGGAAGAGACACTGGGTCATCATGGTGCGCGACTCCCTCCTGAGAGGCATGGAGAGGCCTATCTGTTGACTGGATCCCATGGCACAGGAGGTTTACTGCCTACCTGGAGCCAGGGACATCACTGCGAGGATTCCCAACCTCATCCAGCTCTCTGATTACTATCCCATGGTTTTTATCCATGTGGGCATGAATGATGCGGCCATGAGTAGTCTGGACTGCGTCATGAGTGACTACAGGGCTCTGGGGGCCAGGCTTAGGAAGCTGGGGGCAGAAGTGGTCTTCTCATCCATCCTTCTGGTTAGTGGTCGCCGTCAGCATCAGGATGCCTGCATCAGGGAAGTCAACCTGTGGCTCCGGAGTTGGTACCATCATGCGGGTTTTGGCTTCTACAACCACGATCCGCACTTCCATGAGAGAGGCATCCTGGGATGAGATGGTCTTCATCTGTCTTCTAAAGGCAAGACTCTGTTCTCTTACAGGTTGGCTGATCTCCTATGAAGGGCTTTAAGCTAGGTTCATTGTGGGGATGGGGAAGCAGAGGATAAGGAGAACCTAGGATCAGCAAGCCATGAGCAATGCACTGGATCAGCCCAGGTAAGCACTAAAGTAAGCACTAAGGGGCCCAATAGACATCAGGATGGGGGATACCAAGGGCATGCATCGGCTTGCCGGGGCTTAAATGTCTCTACACTAATGCAAGGAGCATGGGGAACAAGCAGGAGGAACTTGCACTCCTGCTTGCAAGCAACAACTTCGACCTGGTTGGGCTAACTGAAACCTGGTGGGACCCTACTCACAATTGGGCAGTAGGCATTGAGGGTTACAGGTTGTACAGATGGGATAGAGTGGGGAAAAAAGGGGGGGTGTTGCTCTCTATGTTAAGGAACAATATACATCCTCTATAATCAAGATGGGATCAGAGGAGGGCCAAACTGAAGTACTGTGGGTCAGGATACAAGAGGGTTGCAGGGAAAGGGACTTGGTAGTGGAGGTCTACTATATACCGCTACACCAGGAGGATGAGCTAGACCTGGAATTCTCCAGACAGCTCTCAGAGGCTGTATGGTCGAGTGAGATGGTTGTCATGGGTGACCTAAACTACCCTGACATCTGCTGGGAGGAGCAGTCAGCCAAGTCTAACCACTCACGTAGGTTCTTAACCTGCACTGGTCAGGCCGCAGTTGGAGTACTGTGTCCAGTTTTGGGCGTCGCACTTCAAGAGGGATGTGGAAGATCTTGAGAGGGTCAAGAGGAAGGCCACTCGTATGGTCAGAGGCCTACAGGGAAGGCCCTATGAGGAGAGACTGAGGGACCCAGATCTCTTCAGCCTTCACAAGGAAAGGCTGAAAGGTGATCTTGTGGCTGCCTATAAACTCATCAGGGGAGGAAAGCAGGGAACAGGAAATGCTCTATTTACTAGGGCACCCCCTGGAATAACTAGGAACAATGGCCACAAATTGACAGAGAGCAGATTTAGGTTGGACATTAGAAGGCACTTCTTCGCAGTAAGGGTTGCCAGAATCTGGAACGGGTTTCCAAGGGAGGTGGTACTCTCCCCTACCTTAGGGGTCTTCAAGAGGAGACGAGACAAGCACCTAGATGGGGTCATTTGACCCCAGCTCTCTTTTCTGCCCAGGGCAGAGGTTCGGACTCAATGACCTACGGAGGTCTATAAATTCAGCTAGGAAATTTGCTTAAATGATCTTTGATGTTCTGAAGCAAAACATCAAATTTTTACTTGTCTTAGCATGCCATTATGACCCTTCTTGATTTGACTGGCTCAATACAGAGGGCAAGGCCTCAAGGAGCTTGGCAAAGCAAGAAATGCAGAAAAACAAGTTTTAGATTATGGGATTCAAAGCCAAGCCATAATTTGACTTTTAAAGGCAGCAGAGAGGTTTCTTTCCTGTTTGCTGAGGACTGTCAGAAGCCTAGTATGCAACCTGGGAGTTCAGTGAAAGCAGAGCACTTTATTCCTTTGGTGTTCATAGAATCATAGAAAAGTAGGGTTGGAAGGGACTTCACAAGGTTATCTAGTCCAGCCCCCTGCTCAGGGCAGGATCATCTCTGACTAAATCATCCCAGCTAAATGTCAGTCTAACCTGCTGTTGAAAATTTCCAGGAATGGAGAGTTCACAACTTCTCTAAGTAGCCTGTTCTAATGCATGAATCAGAAATAGTCAGAAATTTCCTCCTAATCTCCAACCTAAACTTCCTCTGCTGTAACTTGAGTCCATTGCTCCTAATCTTGTCTCCTGTGACCACAGAGAATAGTCTGTCTCTATCAATGCCCTTCAGGTATTCAAAGACTGCGATCAAATCCTCCACCCTCAGTCTTCTTTCTCCAGACTAAATAACCTTAGTTCTTTCTGAATAGGAACCCTATATACCGCTGGACTTTTTTTTGAAGCAAGAGCACACTGTTGGCTCATATTCAGCTTATGATCTACTCTGGGTGTCAAATATTTGGCCTGCAGGCTGAATTCAGCCTGCAAAACCCCCTTATTCAGCCTGTGCTGACCCTGTCTCTCATAGTTCACCCAGACAGTATGTGGTTCAGACCAGTTCTCTAGTCTAGCCAGCTCATTCTGGATCATAGCCCTGACCTCCAGTGTCTGTGACTTCACCCAACTTGATGTCATCCACAAATTTGTTAAGTGTGCACTCAATCCCATTGTCCAAATCATTAATGAAGATGTGGAATAATACTGGACCCAAGACAGATCCTGGGGAACCTCTCTTGAAACCTCCTCCCAGCTAGACATTGAGCTGTTGATGACTATACCTTGAGTATGGCAACTCACTCACAGCAACCTTATCTTTTTTGATTAAGACAACAGGGCTCTATATATAAAGTTGGCTTTAACAAAATGATGTTATTGGCATAACATATTTTGCACTACTAACTTCAGCCAAGCTTTTTTGCAGCCTATTTTTTAGTAATTTGCATTCATTAAGGTCACAGAAACTAACCACCTTGGATGCCTGTTGGCCTGTGTGACCCTACTACAAGAACAGCCAGGACTGTGCTCAGTGACCTGTACAAGGGAAATAGCATGGGCAACTGGCACTTCCTGAGTCTGGGGGGTCACCCGCAGAAGTCTGTGGCAAGGGTGGAGCTGGCGAGCTCCTGCAGATGCCGGCAGCAGCAGGGCTGGAGCTGGCGAGCATCCGCAGATGGCACCGGCAGTGTCAGCGGCGGGGCTGGAGCTGGCGAGCATCTGCAGAAGCTTTTTATTTCTGAAATAGGATTGTGCTTTCTCTCCCTAGGAAGACAACATATTAATAGCAGAAACCAGCACATGTAGAATTATCATATTTCTCCTGATTTACTAGTACATTTTGTAGAAGCTGTTCTGTTTTCATTACCTTCCAAGGGAAGTACTTGAGATTTTAGTTGACTTTGAATGAAGGTATTCCATAAGTATAGGTGGAAAATTAATTCCACCCATTTTCAAATAATTATTATACATAATTGCCAATGTAGGAGTATTACCCCCATTCTTAGTTCCATCAAACCATCTTGATTATTCTGTTTACCGCCTCCTAATGTGCACCTATTGAATTCTTAAAGCTGGCCTCCGGAAGGGGGTACACATTGCTGTATAATTATATTATTAGGCAGGAGCCATTTTCTTTAGATTGACATAAGTGGCTTCCTTATTTTAAATGGAATTACTTTTTCCTAGTTCTCCAAAATGTATTACACTGTGTGGTAGCTTTAAAGAATTCAGCACATATGTTCCTTCTCTTGAATATTGATGACCTACACAATTGGAGCTAATTTTAGTATTAACATTTTATTAATGTTTCATTATGTATTACATGATGTAATATTGGCATCTTCATTTTGCCAAGTATCTGTCATTTTGCAGCACTTTTGAGAAGCAGGTTTAAATTACATAAATGATACCTAGGGTGCTGATGGGTGTTCAGCTGGTGGAAATGCTTTAGTTGAAACAGGTCTATATAAAGGTGCTGATTCTGGTGAAGCCCTTTCATCTACATCAAGACGGCCTAACTGGTGACCTGCAGGGCACACCTGACCTGCAAGGTGTTAACGTATGGCCTGCAGGCTCCTGCCCAGCCACTGCCATGCTTAGGGTCTTGGGGACAAAAAAACATGGTGGGAGGAAGCCTTGTGAATGTTTGCTTTAACAGAATATTATGGGTCTGGCCCGGTGAGCTGACTGTTGTCATGGCAGGGGTGCCAGCTAGGGGGCTCAGGCCCTAAGGTGGGGGCTGGTGCTGCTCATGCTGCTGGGTATGACAGTGGCAACAGTGTGTGTGTGTGTGTGTGTGGGGGGGGGGGGGGGGTGGTAGGAGGGGTGAACTGCACAGGGCAGAGGTCCCAGGGAGCCTGTGTAGAAGGATGCCTGTGCACTATATGGCATGTGGCCCCTGGCCACTCTGAAGTTGCCCACCTCTGTTTTCCATTTTAAGGAATCTTCTGTACTGTTTCAACTTGCTGCCTTTCTCAGTGGCCACTGAGCATAAAAATATGAATTTCCTTCTTTTTTGGCAGCTATTGGCTGAGTGGGTCTAGTGCAGGTGTGAAAGAAGGATTTGTGGATACCCTACCTGGCTACTGAGATAACATCAGACTATCAAACAGTGGCATAGAGTTGGAATATCTACTGTTCACTTTCCTGGTTTCTTTCCTCCTCTGGATGCTGTAGGTCCTTAGCTCTATCCTGAAGACCTGTATTGCAAAGGTAAAGTAAATGAGATCCTGTGTAGCATTACTGCTCTGTCTAAATTGGTTGGAAGTGTTCCAACAAACCATTCAGGCTTGCCCATGTTACAGCTGTGTTGACAGATAGAGCCCCTTTGGTTAGTGGAAATCCAGTATATACCAGGTGTCTTTCTGCATGCATTAGCAAAACCAGCAGAAGCTGTTGGCCATGCAGCAGCTTGATAAAGTGGTTTTTGAGGGCATGGCTGTGGAACCTGGGGTGTGGCAACTTTTCACAGCCCTAGCTGACACAGCTGCATCAGCAAATCTTTCAATGAACCCAGGTTTGGTGACCCTTTATCTTGCCTGCCAGGGGCAGGGGGTTGGACTAGATGACCCACTATGGTCCCTTCCGACCCTAGAATCTATGAAAGCGCAGAGCAGACCTTTTTCTCCCAGATTCCAGGCCAGTGTCTTGGTGCATGAGTATTTGCCCCTGGTTTTCATTTTGAAAATTTGACACATTTGCTTTGGGATGAAACAACAAATTTTTAAAATCTCAAATTTTCATGGAACTGGAAAAATGTCCTGACCAAATCTGATTGTGGTTGCCCACAAGGGGCTCACTGTGGACCAAAACACTACTGTGCTAGGTACTATACAAAGACAAGACTTGCCCCACCCCACAATCCTCGAATCAAAAAAGGCTTATACCCCAAGTACTCACCCTTCTGTATTTTAATAACATATTTTAAAACCATCTACTTGAAAGCCTTAACCCATGACTTTCTTGAGAGTGTATTTGGCCTTACCAGAGAGCAAGTGTTACACAGGTCAGTGATAATCATTAGCTCTAGTTGAATTCACCAAAAGGGTAAACAGAATCTTGTAATAGAGCAAGTTTACTACTTTATAGAGTACCTTCCTTTGTATTCAATAGCTCCTCCTTGAACAGAGCATGTTCTTAAATAACAGCTGCCTGGTTTGTTTTTAAACAAAGACTCCCTTATCACTCTATATTTCTTTATAAACATAGCTTCTTCTTAGAAATAACAACAAAGGAAAATTTATGGAGATGTTCCATGACCCTGATGGTAGTGTAACATGAACCATTAGTTGTATTCTTGAGCACAATGGGAAAGAAGTATATTTGGGTAATACAGAACTGCCATTTTTTGTGGTGCTACAGAATGATACAAAACTTAAGCATGGATCTGTCCTTTGCTTGGGCATATTGTAAAAAAAGCAAAAGCATTTTTCAAAATGTCCCTTTTTGCACATTATATGGAAGTAACTCTTATAGCTGAATTGATAATCCAGTCTTAAATTTACATAGAGTCAGCTTCACCCTTAATTTACAAGTGGAAAGCTGCTTATCTCTAATTTGAAGCTGAGTAGAAAAAACATCACTATAGGGAAAATAGGGCTAGAGGTAGAAATTTAAGCTGTGCTGCAGTTCATCTGCTCTATGTAGGACCAATACTCAGTCATTTAAGTTAGTGTTGAGTATGCATATAATTATTATACATTTAAGGAGCTGCTTTAGGACTCTGTAGGGTGTTTTACAGTATCTGTGTAACAGAATTCTGTTTCTTACAGGTACAGGCTAAATGACAAGAGTTTAGATTTTATATGGTACTAAACAAAACTAGGAGCTAAAGCTGCAAAGAGTGTGGGCCCTAAAACCAAAATGTAGATCTTTTAAGCTCCCTGTCTGCTACCTAATCCCTGAAGTACTGCTTCTGTGTATGCCCAAAAGCACTAGTTTTGACAGACCCAGGAAACTGAGTCTTAGCCCTCTCCAGAGCCATAACTACATATCCATATACCCATTTAGGCTCAGAGACTTGATAGAGTGCACATTCATATCACATTTAGCAGACTGGCTCTGTACTAAATACAGCTGTGCAGCCACTTTGGAGGGCAGCAGTAGGGGATAAGGGATGCCTCTGCTCCACCCATTTTAGCTAGGTAAAGAATGATGTGGGCAAGCTTTGGATCTGAATCCTCTTAAGAGGAAAGTGAGTGTCAAAGCACAGTAATATATACACAATCTAGAGTGGAAGGGCACTCAACCACCTTGTTGAAACTACTGTACTTTGCATGGAGGAGACTCATTAGGCCCCAGAGACAGAGGTGGGCCAAGTCCCTGCTCCAAGGACTATAGGCCAGTCTTTCCCCTTCTACCTAATGCATGCAGTTGACTAGAAAGCCAAATTCATCATGGAAGAGCAAGTATGAAGTATTCTGCATGAAGTAAAAGTTTCAACTGAGGAATAACTTTACCAGAAATAGCCTGTAACCTGGTGATTATGGCTGAACAGTAAGACTAAAACTCTCTCACAATTTGTGGGAGCGCTTTAAAGTACAGGGTTTACGAGCCTACCTTCAAGAGATGATTTCAGATGCTGAGAGTCCCAGCTGAAGGGAGATGCATCCCAGCAGCATTAAGTCAGTGATTCCCAAATGGAAATGTGCATTAAAAAATGATACTCTATCAGCATTAGATACAGACCACTGAATCATGTCATCTGGCCAGTGGGGTTTCTTGTGGGTCCAGAAATGTGGCAGTGGGGGAACTGGTTACAAATACTGCTACTGTTCTCCTGCCACCAAATTTCCAAGCACTGCATGGCTAGATTGGGCTGGCTCAACACTGTGGATTCAACTACAGGAGGCATTCTGCACTGTATTTAGTTAGGTCACCCATGTGAAACAATCAGGCTTCAACAGATTACCCCATGCACTGGTAGAGGCTGGGGTTGAATGGATGGGCAGCAGCTCTGCAGAAGGTAGCCTGGGGGCTACAGTGGAAAATAAGCTGAATATGAGCCAACAGTGTGGCTGTGTTGCCAAGAAGGTTAATGACATGCTGGGCTGAATTGGTAGGAGTGTTGCCAGCAGGTCAAAGGAAGTGATTATTCCCTTCTATCAAGCACAGGTGAGGCCACTTCTGGTGTACTGTGTTCAGTTGTGGGTTCCAGAACTGTCCAGAGAACAGAAAGGATGAGGACAAATTGGAGAGTACAGTGGAGGGGCAATGAAAATGGTGAGGGGGCTGGGGCATATGGCTTATGAAGAGAGGCTGAGGGAGAAATTTAAGCTTTGCTGCAATTGCTGGGCTTATTTAGTCTAGAAAAGAGAAGACAGCAAGGGCGGGGGGGTTAACAGCAGCCTTCAACTGCCTGAAGGGTGGATCCACAGAAGATGGAGCTAGACTGTTCTCAGTGATGGCAGATAACAGAACAAGGAGCAATGATCTCAAGTTGCAGCAAGGGAAGTTTAGGCTAGATATTAGAAAAAAACCTCTCTCACTAGGAAGGTGGTGAAGCACTGGAACAGATTACCCAGAGTAGTTGTGGACTCTCCATCCTTGGAGGCTTTTAAGACCCAGCTAGGCAAAGCCTTGGCTGGGATGATCTAGTTGGGGATGGTTCTACTTTGAGCAGGGTGAGGGGGTCAGACTCGATGATCTATTGAGGTCCCTTCTGACCCTAACATCTATGAATCACTCAAGCCCTACAACGGTGGCTACACTGCTTCCAGTTTAAGAACCAGCCTACTAAGTTTTTACATGGGGGCTTTAATTAGAACAGCTCCCAGAGCCACTCTAATTAAAGTGCCTGCAGCATCTTGTGTATCAGCATCCCCACACTTTAAAATGGTGGTGGAGGCATGCCAATTAGCATGTTCCAGCAGATTCAATTAATTACAGTGCATCGAAGCAGCCTTCCTGTACATTTACAGGCACCCCTAGAGCACAGTTAATTTTCTGTATAAACAGCCAGTGAAATCCCTTTGGAAAGGTACTCTTAAGCTACACCCCATTTTAAAACAGGCCTCCAGTTAACCCTTGTTGAAAAATTATGTTCAAACCCAGCCAGAAACAGCTGCAAGATACCTCCCTGCTTAGTTCTTAAATGATAGCTACAGCTTTCTGAGCTGTCTACCTAAGATACAGGACAAGAGAGAAGATTTGTTTTGGTCTTAAAGCAGGACTTCATTAGGCTTTATAAATAATACCAGTGCAACATGTTTTATTTGGTGGACATGAACTGTCAGACCTCTAAAAAATATCTGGTGCTTCAAAGATATTTAACTTCAGTCACTAATGAAAGGATGAGATGTTCATAGGAGATAGGTTTTTTTTGTTTTGTTTTTTAAAGTGCAGCAGTGAACAGGGTTCTTTTGAAGGGCACTTTCTAATCAAAGTACAATTATAGTACAGTAGAATAAAAACAGGAACTAAGTCAGAGGGTGGTACAATCACATGCCACATGGAGAGGAATACAAATAAAGTTGCATTTTAATGATTTAAGAATTATCTTCAGCAGTGTAACAATCACATTTGTGTATCTACTTTGTATAGTGTAATCACTCCAAACAGCAGTTTATCAAATTATTTTAATTTAAACAATTTCTTCTGCCTTTTTTGTAGATGATTCAAGATACACACTATAGGGGACAGCACTAAAACATTTGCTCCCTGAGCTGTATGAAATCAGTTCATCAGCCCTGCAAGCACTTGTTAGGTGTGTTCACTCATGCAAAAGTGGCAATACTGTTAAGTAAGAGATTTGTTTTGCTCCTACCATAATAAAGGAATGCATCTTGCAAGGTTTTATACTACATAGTACCTCTGTTTTAATCAGGCTAGAGCCTGGGAAACAATTGGGTAGTTTAAAATAAAGTCAAGTCACATTTTACTGAAATGAGACTACAATTCAGTAAGGCCTCTTTACTCAACTGTTAGATGGCTCTTGAATAATAAGGTGCAAGTAAAACACAGTTGTGTTCAAACGTTTTAATCAAATGTTACATCTAGAAAGGCCATCACAACTGAAGCCTGCTGTGTTTTAGAATCTGACCCAGCTGTACGTTAAAATTCCTTCACAACAGTTATTTCAACTGATGTTAAACAAAAAAACAGAAGTGAACACTGACCATTTCAGAAGGGTGAAAAATACCAGTAAGAATAAATGCTTCTTGGAAAAGAGCCTGCTATATTAAATTAGAGCAGACACCTTAAAGCTATAATGACAGGGCATCTAATTATTGCTGCCTGTCTTTGACAGTTACTTGGCTTAAGCTATTTGAAGTAAAGGTTTGTTCAGAAGTATTTTCCCCAAAAATGTATACCCTTTTTGGCAACTCGGAAAAGAATTCATTAGTGGAATATGATGATGCGTAGAATTTTTCTATGACAAATCACACTTGCTTTATAGCAGAATTCAAATTGGTATATGGCAGACTCAAGGTAAGCAAAGAAAAGGGTTAGGCAAAGAAGGGAGGGGGGCATGTTGAACATGTTAGATAAGGGTGAAACTTTTCCTCATTTGACTCAGTGCGTGTTCTATGCAATCAGTTTTCAAGTCAATATGGGTAGAACATGCAAACACATATCATTAACCAGTTAAGTTTTCCCTTCCAAACAAGCATACTATAGTTAGAAAACTTAACATTTAGGAACAATTATATTGAGTCGCCCTTTAGTCATAATTACAATAGCTTTTTCTACAGAGAAGAGCTCCTTAAACCAACCAACCCAAAATTAGGCCTTGATTACTACTACATAGTTCAACTTAACAAGCTACAACTCCTGCTGCACAACCTGCAGGCACACTTTAGCAATGTGTCCATTAGCTTTCAGTCACCCTGATTTAAGGACTTGCCTCCATCCCCCGAGTCCTTTCACACCTTACAGCTACCAACCAGAGTATATAGTGAGCTCAACTGAAAAGTAAAACACAAGTCTAAGTGGCAGAACAAAACTGTTTTTAAAGTGAGCCTTTAGTTTATGATTAGGAACATGTCTCAGGACCTCCCATATTAGTAAGGTGAGACAAGGTGTCAGGGACAAAAGTGATAAGCAAGGAGATCTATTTGCAGAAGAGGCCAGAGACTGAAGGACATTTACACAGGATAGATAGGGTAGCAAATGAAGAAGGAAACAACAGGTTGAAAGCCATTGTTTTAGTTGATGAATGGAACACAAAAGTATTCAATTAATTTAATGGAAAAGGATTTGAAGATTATACAGATGGGAACACACCCTTAAAATACTGATCCTACAACTTTAAGATTTTGCAGTAGAAATAAATGTTCAATGCATCACATATCTTCAGATTAGCAATCTCTAAAGTTAAATTTCTCCTTCCAAATCAGAATTTAAATCTCTTCAAACCTGACCAGCATGGCATCATGAAAGTTTACTCCTACTGGAAATTACCTCCCACCCTTATTTGTATGCTACCCTCTACAAAAAGAAGAAGGATGAATAGTAGAGGCTGCATAGACAGTGGCTCAGATGTGTCAACACTGAAATGAAAACAAAAAAGTTAATGCAATTAAACTTATAAAAAAAAAAAAAATCATAGAATGTTTGGGACTATTTGAAATACTTTCTTGGCAAAAGGTTTTAACTGGCAATGTTCCCCCACAAATGGAGCCCGAGTTAAAGATATCTTGGTAACTATATCAAAACCAATGACTTAAAGAAAGGAGAAATTTGCAACAGCTCAATTTGACAATTATTCTTTTTCACACTAAACTACAGTTTACAGCCTAGAGCAGAATAATCTTGGATCCTGTGATATCAAAACAATGCAGTCAGTTGCCAGCAGCTACTCTGAATAACTTCCTTTTCTATGCAGATGAACTCTTTAAAAAGTGTGCTGAATGTTGGTGTTTTTTTAGACTTTAGAAGAGAATTCAATATTCAGCATAAGATAGAGCAATCATCTGTGAGTTTCGTATGAGCAGTCTTTAAAAAGCTGAAAATATCAGTAGGCTGAAGAAACAACTGAATCTCATAAAAGCAGAAAGCTGGACAACCTACCATGGTCAGAAATCTGGCTTGCAGTTCTTTGGTGTAAGTGGCACTTAATGCAGTTTAATAGATAGATAACAGCTCTCAACATAAAAGGAGCTCTCTGTAGGGAAGCACTAAAACTACCTAAAGTGGTCATCTTACTATGATTTCTGATGAGTAAGGCTTTTAGCTATTTGGCTCTCGAGAGAATCAATTTAAAACTACGTTTATGTTGATCAGATCTTTAATCATTTGCAAGACGCTTGGAGGCTGGAGACAGATATGACAGACTATTGTGGTGCCCAATTTATCTTTGTTTTCTAATGTTTATTCCTGTTCCAGTTCTGAAGTTCAGCTGGCTCATTGTGATCAACATACAGGCACTGTTTCAACCCAACACTTCAGGTTAGTCTCAACACTATTTTGTTTTGAAATAGCATGCCAAAAAGCCTATGTTAGAAACTTCTAAAAGCTGTTCCAGTGATCTCTCTCAACTGATTTTATGTTCTGAATGGGAACTATTATAAAATTATATTCTTGTTTGAAAGTTACTAAAGCAGCCCAGTGAGACTGACTAGCCTAGTGTGAAATGGTCTCGGTGATAAAGGTTAATATGTTGCTGATCCTAGTCAGATCCTGTAGTTCTGACTAATGCTTTACATATTATGGAAGTTTGCTCCAGGTTAGCAATGGAAATGAACATTGGAAACCTGTAAGTACACACTTAGGAAAGTCTGTCTAACAGAGTGAATATAGGTAGAGTTCTCTGTGCAATACAGTCTGTCCAGGTTAACCTAATTCAACATGTCATCCATCTTTATTCATACTGAAACAAAATATGAAGTTCAGATTTACAGGTCACAGGTCAAATCCTATCCCTGCAATATTAAAAGATACTTGAAAGACAAGGTGATAATCACGTCTGAGCAAAAGAGATTAGCCATGTCTGAGTTTGGTTATCAAACACACATATTGCACAAGGCAACCAGCTAGAGATAAGGGTTTCCCTTTCCCTCCAAAAACAAGGTCTGAACAACCAGTTGATCAAGCCTTCCAGATGCAAATCAGTGAAGGTTAGAGACAGACCTGCTGCAATCACTGAGGACATGGCCACTGGTAGCCAGCTGTATAAAATGATTAAATGCTGTTAGGAAGACAGCATGGAAAATCTGCGAGCCCGAACAGCATGGTTGTTGAACATCAGACGTGGGTCAAACCTATACCTAAGATAGAGAAAGGCAAAGTGAGCTACCGTTAATCCACATAAACACTGCAAAATTTAACAATGCAGCACTCAATATGGGCATGCAATACAGAACAGAGCCCAAATATTTAAAATGTACTTATGATAACAAACTAAGAACAAATGTTACTGTACAACAACATTACTTGCAGAAGCTGCTCTGAGCCTTTTGGCTAGGAGGATATAAATTAGTAAATAAATAAACAAAAAAATTGCATTCCACACAGAGAATACTTTAGTTAATCACTACAGTAATCTAGAACTATAGAAATAGACAAACCACTTTAGAGAAATAACGTAGTGGCACTTCTAGCTAACACTAATGATTTTAGAACCTCTGCAGTAGCATCAAGTGTGTCAGAAGGGTCCAGGAGCTACATTTTCAATGGTTTTGCTGTAGTTAAAGCAAGAGATCATACAGGGGGTCAGCCTCAAGTTATACTGAAACTATGCTTTCACCTTTAAGTACTGTGAAAGTTCAAGAAAAAAGTGGATTTCTTCAGCTCAAAAGCAAAGCAACAGTTAACTAGAGTAGACAAATGATTTGTTTACAAGAGGGTTTGCTGCATGATTAAGCTTAAACTATAGTTTATCATTATTACTTGTCTTGATTAGTTAAGGCTTAGATATAAAGTACAGAGATATGTTTTAATAGCTATTCAATTAGAAAAATCCTTGCATACAGTAATGAATAGCCAGAAATCTTTAAGCCAGGGGTGTTAACTTCATCTGGCCCTGCAGGCCAGAGAGCAGTGTGGCAGACTGTCCACAGAGTGGATTGGGCCCAGGAACCCATTCCATCTCTTCTTCCCCCAGCATACCTGATCTGGTGGCTGTTCAGCCAGTCTAGGACTTGCACCACATGCAGTGCAGATCCTGGATTGTCTGGAACAGGTGCAGTGTGTGAAACAGTCCAGCTGGAGTAGCTGTAGCTGCACTGTGCTGCATGCAGTGGCTACCCTGTGGCAACTCCAGGACTGTGTTGAATACAGCAACCTTGCTGCAAGTGGCATGGATCTCAGACTGGCTGTAGTGGGCACTGTGTGCAGCACATGTCCCAAAGTGGGCACTGTGTGGCCAGGGTAGACACCACATGCAGCGCAGCTGCCACTCTGGCCAGACAGTGCCACAGATCGTGCCCATTCTGGCCACTCTAGGATCCATGCTACACACAGCACAGGTCCCAGACCAGCTGGAACAGCTGCTGAATCTGGTATGTTTTCAATGGACCAGATACAGACCAGCCCTATGCCACAGGCGCATGCTGCGCCTCACGTGGCTTTGACCAGATTGAGGGACAGCACCAGGATCCAGGTGGGGGCTCTACAGGTCATATGTTTGACACGCCGCTTAATGCTGACAATGGCTGACTGAATTACATTAAAGTATTATTAGCATTTTTACTGAGCTTGTATTTGATAGGTTTTTATATTTAACAGACACCACATACTGTTTATTTATCTATCTTCAGCCTTAACAATTTTAAGGTTACATTTTAAACTTAAATTGATAGACTAAAAATGTAGATGGATTGTCCAAGACAAAGACAAGAGAGGCCATTTTCATAATTTTGTTTGGAAGGTATGCACTGGAGTTTTCATTTAGGCAAATTTTTCAGACCAAGTACCCACATTGCTAGATAATCTCTATGAATTTAAGTATTTATGGCAGCATCAACTAGCTCTCCAAGGTAAAGGTTTCTTTTTTCCTTAATGAAAGTTTGTAGATGGATTGTCCAAGACAAAGACAAGAGAGGCCATTTTCATAATTTTGTTTGGAAGGTATGCACTGGAGTTTTCATTTAGGCAAATTTTTCAGACCAAGTACCCACATTGCTAGATAATCTCTATGAATTTAAGTATTTATGGCAGCATCAACTAGCTCTCCAAGGTAAAGGTTTCTTTTTTCCTTAATGAAAGTTAAAAATAGAATTAATCTCATAGGCAGAGCTACATGTCAAAGGAACTAATTTT
>NW_005842037.1:2604173-2623016 GCF_000455745.1 Alligator sinensis | reverse complement strand
ATGCTATATGTACATATAACTAGACATAAAATTAAAGGTTAAAAAATGTTTTTACCCTGGGTCAAAGACTCCTGGCGTACGACAGGTTGCTCCAGAGCATGACTGTAACATCATAAGTCGATAGTTCATCTTCTCTAAAATTTCTTGATCTATTGTTTTAGCAATATTATTAATCTGAAATGGGTCTGCAGTCAAGTTATAGACTTCTACAAACACCTGTGTAAGTAGAGAAACAATTCCTGTATTATTATATTAAATGTCATCTATTTAACATATAGTCTGCATGCTACTTGTGAGAAAACAGTGACAGTTTATTTTCTAGTATTATGTATTAGCTTTATATAGACCATTAAGAAATGATCCCTGCCCTAACTTATAATTTGAAGGCAAAAACACTTTGGGGGCAGTGCTAAATAAGTTTTATATATGTAGTTCCATTTGCACAAAAATCATTTTATGGCAAACCAAAAGGTACACACAAAAATAACAACAAATGAATCTAACATTCACTCACTTCTCTCTCCTTCCCTCTTCCTCTCAAAAATAAATAAATTAATTAAATGGGATTTCAGCTCTGGGTGAAACTCCTGCAAAGCTTGTAGTCAAGCCGGACATACTTGTTGTAAACAACTGTACTGAGATGCAGCAACTCAGACATGAGTCCAGCCTATTTGGCCAAGCTTCTAGGGTCTTGAGCAGGCTTGTACACCCCACACTGAAGACAAGGAAGCTGAATCTTTACAGACAGTTGTCAGCTTAGCTAGATACATACTAGCTTAGATATGCCTAAAAAAGCTGTAAAGCACTTGGACTGTTCTCTGAAGCATACCATGAGTTACAGTATATTGTAGATCAGCTTTGGAGTCTGCCTTAAAGGAAGATGGAAGCTACCATTTTCACCCCTTGTATACACCACAAATAGCATCTGCTCTTGGCTGCCGGGAAGGAGGTTTGGGCTATGAAGTTAACTTTCTAGTAATGTAATTAATAGATTAATTAGTTTCTAAAGAGAGGAAAGTCTGATCTACTCAGATCCTCTTAAGCCAATTTTCTTAAGTCTTTCTGTAGAGCTGGCCCTAGCATTCTTTTAGTGTAAAACAGATCAGGCCATTAAAGATCAGCTTACTTTGTCTTTTCTCAATGGTCATGTTTGAATTAACTGTATACATTTGATCTTCACCATTTCCAACTGGTTAAAACATGGTTAATTAGCTCTACCCTTGGCAAAACACTTTTTCATCTACCCCAGATCTTTGCAGAATCTGTCAGTGGAATAATTGTTGAAACTGAACTCAAAGGCTAAAGCAGTTGCTTTATTTTAATAAGATAGGATGATAGTAATTTACTTTTCCATGTGAACACCACAGTGCAGATAACACTGACCTGGAGTCACAGTTGCACAAAAGCTCAGTGCTCTGTTTTCCTCCAGGTTTGCTAATTAAACACTGCCAAACTCCAGAAAACCAGGAAAGAGCTAAAGGTGATGCTTTAACTATGACCCTTGATATGCTAGCTTTTACATAGCATGTTCTCTGCCACTCAACAACAAATCATTCCAGACAAGCTCTCTAAAAATCCCTGAAGTGTATAGTGAGGAGGTCTGATGTGAAATTGTGATGAACAGAGAGTAGATGGCATTTTGTTAGGTTGTGGCAAGGTATTGCAGTGTTCCCAGGGTCTCCCCTTTTGTAGAAGTGCAAAAATCTGCCTTGGAACAAACATTGTCATTGCTGTCTGCTCCAAAATATAATTTTGGAGACACTGCTCCACATATTAACATGTGAATCATTCTGCTTGCCTTGCCTACAAGCAGGCTGAAGTCTGGAGAGAAAAATTTGACACGTCAGAAGACCACATGTTTAAGTGGTAATGGAATGTCAGTTAAATATACTGGTGGAAAAAGGTAAGCTTATATTTTGTAGTGAAAATATTATTAGCAAGTTCTCTTGTGCTGCAATATTTTACTGAGCACAACAAAACACACATTGCGCACACAAGACTGCGGAGAGCCATTAGTTTAGTCTACAGCAGAGTTCTCTGCCACTTAAAAGTTAAAACATTTAGGGTCAAAGTCACCTTTGGTGCTAGTAGGAATTGTTCCAGGGCTGAATGTTGTTGCTGCCTATCTATCTCCTTCTCTCTTGATCCTAAAAGATGTTTTGGTTAAATATTTCTATCAGCTATTAAATCTAATATTTAGCCTACAAGTGGAGCTAGTCTCCTTCCCTCAAGTACTTTATGCAAACCTTGAAGCCAGATAAAATGTTCAGGCAGGCACTAAATGATAATTAACATCTGTTGCAGCAAGATAACTTCAGATGGGGAGCCAAACATTTAAACACAGAGTTGTTAAAGTGAGATTTAAAAAAAAAAAAAAGTTACCTCCAGGTCATCAAATTCACAGTACTGGAGATCCCATGAAGCAGACAGTGTCCTCACACAAGCATACGTGTTGTTGTAGGAATCTTCACAAACACAGTCTGGAAAACAATTCTGCAAAAGAAATTATTTGAGAAAAAAAAAAGTTAAAACATCTCTTCATGCTGACCTGGTTTAATCGTCTAGCCAGAGTCTAGACAAAATAAAGCAGCTTAAACACACGGCAGTCACAAAAAATACTGAAGGTTAAATTGCAACAGCCTTCCCTGATAGTCAAACCAATGCATCTTTACATTAGCTGAATGTTCTAATATAGATAACCTTGTCTGCCTTAGAAAATATATTGTATTAACTTATTTGGCAAATGTGATATCTTTTATTAAACTAACTCAATAGTTGGAAAAATTGTTCTTTGCAAGCTTTTAGGCACAGACACCCTTCTTCAGGCATAGAGAGAGTCTGCTGGTATTGTCTCTATGTTTGAATTATTTTTTTCTAAGGAATTATTAATATAGTAGTCCAAGAGTTGAAAACTATTTTGAACAGCATACTTGTTATCAGGAACAGACAAGTATGCCATGTAGCTATCCTGAGGAAGCTCTCACAGTAGGTGATCTAATCCTGCACCCCACAGCTAGGCAGCAGGAAATAGCATATTTACCTTTACCAGAAAGCTTTCCGAGGATGGACAAACACATGAAACCTAAACCAGAATAACTTACACTGCTGGAGTTTTACTTCCGATTCCTTCCAGGGTAATGTCCAGACTGAGTGAAATTACCTCAGTGTACAAATTTGAATAATCTCTCCTTTTTAAACACCAGCATAAATGTTTTTATCTCAGCAAAATATTTGTAGAACTAATAGCATAAGATAGCCTCCTTTTCATTCTATTGACAAGTCTGCATTAGTTTCACAGTATTACAGGCTGTGGACAAACATACTTTAACACTTTTAGGGAGGGGGAACTGCTGCTGCTCAGGAGCGCACATTGGTTGTTACATTATAAAGCTTATAGCCACCTGATCCTATAGTGACATAAAAGTGAGCTCAATTACTACAACTTTAATCCTGAATGAAACAGAATTAAAGTTGCCATAATTTTGCTACACTTATCACTACAGAAGCATGCAGGCATAACAATTGCATCAAAACTGCTTATGCATTAGTATCATCTAATACCAATATAAAAAACTGTTACCCTGGTAACAACAGCCCTACTAAGTAGTGAATGCCTCCACCTACAGAATGTCTTTAACTGGCTGTGTCAAGAGACTATTACAGATTCACACATATGATATTGTTTTCTTCAGCATTCTCCAACTCTTCAAGTATTGCAAAGGGGATCTGTATGACACTGAAGCACTAATTAAAGTTTCCAGGATAAAAAGCTGATGTTAAACAATTAAAACGAACAACACCCCCCCCCCACACACACACACACTTTCAATGTTAAGTCTGGATATGTTTTCACAATGAAGCTAGCCTGACTTACAGATCAAAAAACCACAAAGAAATCTTAAAATCTCCCACATCACAGGAATGCATGTAGGGTCACTGACTACCCTAAATCTCTAAATAGAGGTTCTATTTTAAAATGGTATCAGGAAACATACAAATACATTTACACTGAGCAACTTTAGCTCTGCTTACAGAGACACCAGGTCCCAAGCCAGGGCAGGTAGGATCACTGCTGTTAAGCCCTTCTCCCTGATACTCAACCAACATATCCGATCTCCAGGTCACATTTTTGTCTGCTCTCTAAAAGAAAATAAGAATTATTGTTATTTTACTGTTTGACAATGCAGTAAGTAAAGATCTTCAGTGTTCTGGATTACATACTGCTAACTGTTTACAAAATTAACCTGATGCAAACCCAATGACCTTCACATATAAAGCATACGCAAACTTGGATGACTGCACTTTACAACCAAATGGAAGATATATACTCTCCAAATAACAGAAACTAGAAGTACCTTGTTTCAAAAGGGTATAAACTGTAGTTCATACAGACTATAGCCAAGTAACAACATAATCAAGAAGAAACAAAAGCCATATTGCCAAATACCACTGAGTTATAGTCGTTAAAAAGAGGGTATGCAGTTTGGCTTGTTTTTTTAAACATGAACACACACACGAACATTAGGAGTGCACTGATAAAGACTTTCTTGAAGGCCTCGATCTGCTGCCACTATGTCCCTTCCCTCCCCCAGACTTACTGGCTGGATACAGGTCTCCATGCTGCCGGGCTGCATTCCTGGCCATGTGCATGCTGCAGTTGCGCCCATACACGTGGCATTTATCAGTGATATTATCAGTTATACTGGCCAAAAAAAGCTGATTGTTGGTAACATTAATTTTCCTTTTTATCGGTGCCAATCCGATATATGACCAATATTATCAATGGACCTCTAACAAACGTAAAAAGAAAATCAGGCTACAAAATGAGGCAGCATTTCAAAATTGCCTTATGAAGACGTAATCAAATAAAAA
This sequence comes from Alligator sinensis, assembly GCF_000455745.1. Taxonomy (NCBI): domain Eukaryota; kingdom Metazoa; phylum Chordata; order Crocodylia; family Alligatoridae; genus Alligator; species Alligator sinensis. The sequence goes on along the minus strand of NW_005842037.1, from coordinate 2,618,144 downwards.
TCCAATCAACTTCAAGGACTGAAAGTTTAAAATTGCCCCACTTGCAGTTTTATAAATCACCTTTTTACAGATAAAAAGGCTCGGTTTTTTTTGTTGTATATACTTGAGAACCTGTGGAATCAGAAAAAATATATGCCTTAAACTTTGATTATTTTAGTTATAAGATGACATAACAGCTTTGTGGAGAATTGCTGGCTCTGTATAGTAGAACAGATAAGAGAAAGTGTTTGTTCTTTGTAACTCCTCTGCAACTGCTTCGCTCACCGCGGCCTTGAAGATAGCAAAAAAGTATGTACAAATCTGATTTCCAGGTGCAAGAAGGAGGTTTGTGAACTAACCTCGCCTCCCCCATTAGTTCCCATCCTGATTACAGCAAAGAAATAATGAAGTAATATTATAGCCGCTTTTCATGCTAATTTCACTATATGATCACGTGAGTTGTAAGCAACTGTTAAAAAAGTATATAAGCCTCCTGATTTTGCTCTTGGGGGGGACCTCTTCCAAGTGCTTGGGAAATCCATGTCACTTTGGAATCCCCCCTACAGCTGTAGTTTCTTTTGAATAAAAGCTTCTGCTGACCTGACCCAAAAGTATGCTGCGTGTGTTTCCACGACAAACCCATACAAACAATATAGAAACCCACAGGCTTAATCTGTAACAGATAAGATTTTTAAACTAAAGTGAGTTTAAACTGGATACCCTCTTATCATTACTCATACAATAAGAGTTTTGTTCAATATCTTTGTCAACAACCTGGATGATGGCATAGAGTATACCCACAGCACCAAGCTGGAGGGAGTAGTAGATACACTGGAGAGTAGGGCTAGGATTCAGAGTGACCTAGACAAACTGGAGGATTGGCGCAAAAGAAAACTCGGGATTCAACAAGGACAAGGATAGAAGAACCCTGTGCACTGCTACAGTCTGGGGGCTGACTGACTGGGCAGCAGCTCTGCAGAAGAGGACTTGGGGGTTACAGTGGACAATAAGCTGAAAATAAGCCAGCAGAGTGCCCTTATTGCCAAGAAGGCTAACAGCATACTGGACTGCATTGGTATGAGTGTTGGCAGCAGGTCAAGGGAAGTGATTATTCCCCTCTATTCAGCACTGGTGAGACCACATCTGGAGTACTGTGTTCAGTTTTGGGCCCCCAACTACAAAAAGGATGTGGACCAATTGGAGAGAGTCCAGCAGAGGGGCAGTGAAAATGGTGAGGGGGCTGAGGCACGTAACTTCTGAGGAGTGGCTGAGGGAACTGGGCTTATTTAGTTTAGAGAAGAGAAGACAGAGGATTTAATAGCAGCCTTCAACCACCTGCTGGGTGGTTCAACAGAGGATGGAGCTATATTGTTCTTAGTGGTGGCTGATGACAGAACAAAGGGCAATGATCTCAAGTTGCAGCATGGGAAATTTAGGTTTGATATTAGAAAGAATTTTCTCACTAGGAGGGTAGTAAAACACTGGAATAGGTTACCCAGAGAGGTTATAGAATAACCATCCTTGGAGGTTAAGACAAAGCTTTGGCTGGGATGATCTAGTTGAGGATGGTCCTGCTTTAAGCAGGAGGTTGGACTAGATGACATCATGAGGTTCCTTCCAGCCCTAATTTTCTATGATTCTAGACAGCCCTCTTTTAAATCCTGATGGCTCCCTGTATCTCCACAAGGGCTGCTTTCCATTTGTAGGTCAAGTAAAGGATCAGCTACAAGCAGCTTTATTTGAAAAGACTTCTGTTCACCTATAGGAAGGCTTAGATTTCTTCTCCAGTACCACCTACTAAAATTATGTTGAATGAAATACGAAGTTGTCACAATTTGCCCCCATACTATATCCAAAACTTAGGTGTCTTGGTTAAGCAGACAAATAGTAGGCCCTTTTAAAACAGGAGCCATTTGTTACCAGCAGTATAAGTAATCGAAGGATGAAAGTAAAAGTAATTTTCCATTAAAAATTCACCTGCTTATAGCAGAAAGCACCCTAATTTATCTGAATTCAAATATCACACTTGTATTTTATTACTGTTTCCATCCAGCTAAGGCGGCTCCAAAAATGCCATCAGGGACAGAATATTTGGAATGTGCATCCTTCCATATCATTACAGGAAACTGTACTTTCTTCAAAGAATATTGACTAGATTTGCTTAGTTACTCCCATCTGTCCACTTACCAACAATGGCAATAATGACATCCCATCCATCTGGGTCTTGTTTATGTTATACCCGGCGATATCCAATATAGTGGGACCCAAGTCAATGTTTGCAACAAGCATCTGAGTGGCAAGGGAAACAAAGCGTTATTGACTTTCATAAAGATCAGGGTTCAGAAAGACTAAAACTAGATAGTGATTTAAGAACAAGATAGTAAGGTTCTTTTACGTTATGAACACTTGGGTGGCTCAACCCCTTTATGTGAATATGCTGAACTGAGTTTTCAGTGTTCTGAAACATTGGTAGAGTTTTGGGAATGTCCAACCCCTGCACCTCAATAGATTTAAGTAGAAGGCATGACCACCTATGCATCAAACAAGGTGCATACTCAGTGTTAAATATTAAGTCTTTTTTTTTTTTTTTTTTTTTTTGGGTAAAAGAGACCTCAGCAATAAGGTTCCTAGCCAGCTCAGCCACTTTCATAAATGGATTACTTTGAAAGAATGCAAAGACCTCACATTATTGTAACCTTGTTTCTAATCCTACCTTGTTTGTCTGATTTGGTTTGATCCCTGGTCCTCGAACAAGCAGGGGAACTTTAATGTCAAACTCATACAGCTGCCGTTTGTCTATTGGCAAAGAAAATTGTCCTGGAAAACATATTGGAGAGAAGCATGTATTTAAATTGTGTTTTGTTCATTTTATGATAGAAAAATCTCTCATCACCAGCTGCCTCCAAGGACCAAGGTTTATTTGTTTAAATGGGTCTTTTATCTTGATCTAACATAGCCAGGCCCAGAGTCTATATTTACCTACAGATTTTCTTTTCAAGTCTATTGAAGTCAGATTCCAACCTTAAGAAGTTGGAAATATACTATTCCAAAATAGTATATTACTTTACAATTTAATTTGTTGAAGTTCAACTACATATAAAAGAGGCACCTGAAGAGAACTCTTTCCTTTCAGTAAGAGTTGGTATAATAGAATTTTACCAATAAAAATCTCTTGGCATTTCAGAATAGAAATGGAAGAATGGCCTATGTATTTTAAGACAGTATGCATAAGTACAGAAATTAGCTCAGAATGATACTTAACAAGGAATCCAAAAACAAAAGGGAAAACTCCCACAACCCTCTACACAAGTGAACCTCAGAACCAGAGACAAATAATCTCTGCTTTATAGCAGAACATGCAGTTTAATGACTATAAAACCTCACTAGAAGTTTGTAGCAGATTTGGGAAAGGACAAGTCTACTTGCCTGTATGATAACCATTATCCGAGGTAAAAAATATATAAGTATTATCTAATTCACCATGGAATTCCAATTTCTTTACCAGTTTCTCTACTAGGTCATCTACTGACAAGAGGGTTTGCCATCTGTATGGGAGAAAAAGTAATGCAAATCAGTATTCAAAGTTCAGAATTAACTGTATGTGGTAAGTAGTAATAGCAGGTAGGTCATTTGAATTATGATATAAATAAATACAGAGATGTCTATTTTATCACTCTGAAAAAAAATTGAGAATTCTCTTATACCACTTTAACAACAGCCTTTCTAAGAGAGAAGCAGACTTCATCCTTCTCATCTGGCTTTGGTTTTTACTCTGTAGTGTCCAGAAAGTCAATATGCTGATTGCTTTCAATCTTACCTAGAAGCAGGCAGAGACCATTTCTGAAGTAACCAAAGCAGCATGTTACTCTCAGAGTAATCTCCTGCAAGGCCACCTATGAGTACTTCTTTTAGGAGATAGAAGAACTAGAACTCCTAGAAAGTATTTTTAAACAGTTTCTATATTCTTTTCTGCATGAAAAAGTAGTGAATCTACCAACTATTTCTTAATGCAAGGATCAATTTATGTATAAAAACTGTGTATTCCTATTTAAATCATTAGCAATCTCCACAGCAAGTGAAAGAATGATAGCTGTGGTTGAGTGCAGAGAACTTCCTCTGGTTTAGGAACATTATGCTAAACCACCCAGTTCTTTTTCATTCTTGGGTTCTGGTACCTCAAGCATGCACTCATCCCAGTTCTTGCTCAGTTCTTATGATTTGGTTGCATGATCTTTTTTACATGCTTCAGGAAGCAGAAACCTAAAAACCAACCCCATCTTCCTTTCCCAAAATAGCACATGGCACATGTCCAGAACAGAGTTCTACCATATGAAGTTCAGTGCACTTTTTCAGATCCTGATTTTTGGGCTGGTTTTTTTTGGTTTTGGTTTTTTTCTTCTTTTTTAGGAGCCTGGCAGAAAAATAAGAGACAAAGCAGCTAAGAACTCTTAAATATACTCTACTTAACATTATGAATTTCTTGGCTATTATTGCTACTTGTAATGCATGGGTAAGGAATATCTGAAAAACGTAATTGCATCTTTCTCTGGAGACAGAGTTCCTGGCTGCCTACGAATTCTATAATGTTAATGGATATATTGGAATGGATCTGAAAACAGATGAGGTGCTAGCCTAATTCCCAGCAAATTAAAAATATTATGTTATGTTATGTTCCACAAAGAAGCTGATGGGATGTCATCACTGTAAAAATTAGAATCCAAGATAGCCTCTCTCCTAAGTGACCAGCCACGCTACAAAAAGCCATACATAAGGATCTATCTACGCTATACTCCATCTAAGTGACCAGCCACGCTACAAAAAGCCATACATAAGGATCTATCTACGCTATACTCCATCTAACTGTATAGCATAGACATGCTGAAGCTATCTCAGGCACTGCTAACTATCTTGCTGTGGCAGCAGAGCAGAAAGTGGGCTGCAACACCCTACCAACAAGCAAAGTAAATACTCAGGTGGTTAACTTGTGCTGAGTTCCAAGCTGCTGCAGGTAGACTGTTACTGGTGCCCAAACTAACTAGTTAAAAGCTAACTTAGGCATGGTGGCATTGCAAGTATATGGCAGTTACATTCCTAACAAGTACCTCACTCCCTAGTATACGTCACTTGGGCTTCAGAGGACACATCCTATACCTCTGTGCTGCAGTAGGCACAGCCATCAAGTCTCTCGGTGAATTATGAAGAGGCAAACAGAAGGTTCTCAGTACTGAAGTGATTCAGCCTGTATCCCTGTAGAATACACCGTCAGGTTACTAGATCTACAGACTGGGATCTAATTCATACCCACAGCCATGCTAGCTAGCCTGGGTTGTAGCCACAACTGAACTCTGTTGAAAGGTAGGTGGACCTTCCCCCTGTCAATCTGTGATGGTAAATTTACTACAGAACCTGTACAACTAAAAGGAACGTGATTCTATTCCTCCTTTGTTTACCAGATTGTAACAAAGAAGTGTACCAAACTTAATGGGACTACCTGAGTGCAAAGTAGAGCCTTTACTATTGACAGTACTACACAAGGAGAAAAATGCAGATCAATTATCAGATCCAAGGCTAGCAGACTGGAGGAGATAAAAAGTTAAACGTCTCTCAAGTCCATTCAATATGGAAGTCATTGAGACAAAATGGAATTCCCATACATCAACCTTTCATGCACTAAAGATAAGAGAAGCAGTTACAAGATTAGGCAACACTTTGTTCCTTCATATGCCGTGTTAACATGGTTATGCAAAGTACTATCCAAAGCCTTGTAGACTACTTATAAATCTCTCTCTCAAAAAAAAGAATGGAAAGCAGGAGCTTCAGTGACCCATATCCAAAGAACTACTGCAGGTAATTTAACTCATAAGAGCAGTCTTTACAGGCATTTTAAATACTGTATTTTTACAAATGTGGCCTCATCTGCTAGGGATTCTACTCAACATTTTCAAGCACAGGCTCCTACCTTTTCCGAAATGCATTATCTAGAAATTGTATTGAAGAATTAGTCATTGGAGTCTTTGCTTGCCTGATTAACCAGTGCTTGTTCTTAAAAAGAAAAGAAAAAAAAATTGTTAAGAGATTTGCAGAGTAGCAATGTAGGAGTCATCTTTATACATTTTTTTATTCCTAATCTTTGTTTGATTGCAACAGTAACACTTTAGGGTTAAATCTGTACATTATCACTATTAAATATTAAAATTAAAGAGTATCCTGGTCACAAAGCAACCAAGCTCTAATCTTCCTCTCAAATCATGCAACTGTAGAAGAGATTTGGCTCCCTTCTGTTCAGCTTGGAACACAGCTGAAAGTGTCTAGAGATCACTGCACAGTAGCCCAGGGAAGAGACTTGTGCAGAAGCTTCACTTGCTTTTTGGGACAGGCTCTTTTAGACAGAGACTGGTGGCAGTAGAGAAAAATCCTGGAAAAATCCTACAAAGTTACTAGCATTGTAGGAAAGGCCGGAGCAGAGTACTTTTGTTGCCATGCTCTCTGGACAACATCTAGAGGAGAGGTGCACCAAAAGGGAATAACTGCTTAGCCTGGGAAGGGCTGAGGACTACTGAACCTTGCAGAGAGGGCTGAGGACTACTGAACCTTGCTCAGACCCTCGTTTAACACGAATTTATGGCAGAAGACTTGAGGGCTTAACAAGAGGGTGAAAAGCATTTGTAAAGCTTTTCCATTTGGATCTTTTACCCTAGAACAGCATGGCCTTTTGCTTTGGTTCAAGGGTTAGGTTACCTTCCATTACCCAGATCAGACCACCTTCTGACGAGAGAAACTGAGGGAGTAGTCATAGACCTGACAAGAAAGAAGCCACAGTCTGGGGCCTGTTAATTGTGCTATTTCATGTACAAAAACAGGAGAAGCTCTGGAAAACTTACTAGCCAAAGCTCTTATATAAAAGAGCTTGTGCTTTTCAGTTTTAAGACCTAAGGCAACACAGATCACCTGACCTTTCATCATCCTATATTTCATCTTGAATTTGGTGGGGTCAGGATCTTTTGTGACAGAACTTCTCTTTTTGCAGTTCTTCCCATCCCCCAACACAAACACTATGGATCTTGTAAGTTCTTCCTATGAGTCATTTAGTTATGACCATTTCACTTTCCCATTCTCTATTTTTGCAGACTGTAGGACTTCACTGAGTATGGGGAAGAACAATTTGAATCAATTTATGTTCAAATGAATTCAGCAATCTCACTCTTTGCTATTGTTCTGTTTCTTTTGTTAAATGCTTAAGATTTCCCTATGCAAAATAAAACGACTGTGTAACCAAGACCAGGTATTCAGCCTGCATCTATAGACTTGGCTTGATCAAGAGAACTAAAGTGCTGTGGGGGAGCTAAAAGGGTTCCTTTTGTCTTGCTCTACTCTTATCTTCCTAACCTTACCCTCCTTTCAGGTTAGGTCCACAAAAAAAAAAGACTAGGCATTCCCAAATATACTATCTAGGTGCTACCACCATCAAATTCACTTCCTCTTCAGCTACCCCTTGCATTGTAGAAACATAACTCCTACTGCCACCTCTGCTTCACCCAATGATCTGCTGAAATCTCTTAACCCGAAAGGCCCTGAAGCTGGATTTCTTAAAGTAAGCACTTTCTCACACTTTGGGCTAGCACGCATATTCAGGACATGATTAAGCCAGGTACCAATCCAAACAAAACAACTAGTCAACACATGCTTGTGTATATCTGTTCTTTACCCCCCAAAAATCCAAGTGGTTAGAAGACTCACTTCAGATATTCAAGTCTGAGGTTCAAATCCTTGTCCGAGAGGAAAAGCTTCAGCCTTAGCCTACCACACCAAGCAATGCTCTGGCCTACTGGCTATTGACTATTCTGGGGGTGGGATTCTCCATCTCTTCTGCTGGAAATACTCGGCTTTGGAGTAGGGACGTAAATGTGCTTAGTGCATTTCCCAGGCAAGCTCTCTAAACACCACTCTACTCTTGGGTAGCTCTCTTTTTAACACGGGTAGCTTTAAGCAACTAACTCCAAGAGAGATTTAAAGATGATAACACTTGAGCAGAGGGCGACAATCATCTGGCCAGTAAGACTGGTTCCTGTCTCATGTGTCTAAGTGGCTGAAAGCCCAAAGTCCTACTTGCTTATCTGAACTTCACTTCTGACTCACTCCCTGCTCAGCTTGCTTGCAACTGTCACATTCTTCAGTGTCTTAACCCTCCCTATAAATTGACATGATAATCTTACATATCCAATGCTGAGAAGTAGGTGGCAAGGTGCTGCAATACCTAGAAAACTTTAACAGCTTGGGCCTCAGTCCACACTTACTACTGAATTACCTGAGCTTGTACTGAATGAATGGAGTTTGTATTAGCCATGCTGAAAGAGATGAGTTCTAAGACTACAGCACTCATCTATCAATTAAAAGAATGAGCTGAACACTAGGGTCTACCAATAAATATTCTTACTGTTGAGGACTACACAGCAGCATCAGTTATATCAAATTAACAAACTAGTATTTCCCTCTTCCCCTGTTGTGTATCATTGGTATCTAAGGATAGAGTAACTACTGTAAGTATCAGGTATTAAAGTGATTTTTTGTGGTTTGCTTGTGCCTTGCACTGTTTTTGCAAATGCAGAATTTTTTTTTGCCTTTGCTCCACATAAAACAGCAGTTTCTACACTATTAGCCAATGATTGTGTTTTAGCTGCTTGCTGACTTAGCTGGCCATAGATCCTCTTCTATCCTGCTATTTCAGAAGTGCTGAATGGAGTAACTGAGCCTCAGATTAAAGTAAGGTTCCTTTTCTGGAATAAAACGAAACCTATACAACTTCTGCTCCCTGCTACCTCCTTTATCTACTTCTAATTTAGCCTAAGCCTCCTCTTTCTTCACATCCCTGCTCTATTCATAGGAGGTATCCCATAACTGAAATAAGACTGGTTTCACATCATACTCTGAACAGTTAGGTTAGAATCATTCTGAGCTCTTCCAGCAAGAAGTTATTTCCAAGAGCTCTCTAGCAAGAGCTTTCAAAGTTTCTTCCTGATATTCACTCAGAGCAACCTTTATGCACACTGGCATCATGAGGATGGAAACAGGAAGCAGTTTTAGAGCTGATTAAGGGCCTTTAAGATTAAGAACAGGGTCCTGAACTGAATTGGAACTGAAGGCTGAATAGTGATGTGATGTATTCTTGAGGTTTTATGAGCCTATGAGAGGCAACTGCATGTCTTACTAGCTGAAACTTGTGGCCTTCACTTTCAGCCACCAGCCGAAAAAGTTGCAGAAGTTTAGTCTGGGGCTGACCACATGAATTACTTTAGTCAGGCTTTGAGATAATAGGTATATCTCCCAGATGACTGTGGAAGGTGTTTGTCCCAGTTGCTGGATGTGTATGTAACAACACCAATTCAACAAGTCTGGCCAAGACTGCAGCCTGCCTTAACAGCTGAAGGACAAATGTTCAAGGTTCTGTCATTGCCCAACAGGCTCCAAGTGCTTTCTTCTTACTCATATCACCTCCTACTTAACTTTAACCCAACCAAGATAAATAGGGGTTTTTTGTACTAATCTCAGTGAGACATCCTCCTGGTTCCATTGTGTCTGACAAAGACACCCCAGTTCATAAAAATCCCCTGGTGGCCCCAGCCCTGTGATTCATACTGAGACTTTTTTTTGGTCAGCCCAATAAGTTTTTCTGTTGGAGACTTTTTTTTTTTTTTTTAAATGGGGAAAAAAGTAAAAAAGGAGCAATTTAAGAGTTGAGAAAGACAACAGTGATTGTTCACATGGAAATTAGGAAATTTCATTCTCTGCACAAAAGCTATCGAGTAGAACACAGTCTGCTGAACAAAGTCGTCATGTTTGGCAATACCTTATAAGCATGCAACTATGAGCCACTCTAGCAGCATAATCTTAAGTCTGGAAGATGAATATGGAACTTTGATACATTTGTTATTACTAGTTCTACCAGTTTTGGAGCAAAAAAATAAGTTCTTATGTCTCCAGCATCCATTGCTACCTACTTTTATTTTGTTCCTGAAGGTCAGGTTAGTCACTCTGTTACCACCAGCAGTGCTAGAAACATTTTTGAAAGGTCATAATCTTACAACTGTATCTGAAAGATCTTGCATAGTTAAATATACAACAGGACAGTATCAGTCCCATCTTCTCGGAACTTCAACATGGTATTTTATATCCAAATCAGGTTCACAGTGTACTAATTTTCACTAGTCAGCAGGGTAAGCTGTATAGATTTTTGAAAATTATTTTACCTTTCCATGAATGTTAAAATTGCTGTTTCTTGGTGCACTGACATTCTGGAAGCTCTTTGTATACTGAGGGGCAGCTATCCAAGGAGAGTGTGGTGCTGGAGTGGAGATCATCATGAAGAAGGGTTCAAAGTTAGATTTATATTCCAAGAAGTCCAAAGACATGTTAGCCTGTAAACATACAAATTATTGGTTTACCACTAGTCATAACAACCCCCAATACAAAAATTTAAGGGAACCCCAAAGATCAGAATTAAAAAGTTCACATATAAACCCAAAGAAGCACTTCAACTATTTAGGAGTCTCCTTGCTTGCGTATCTTTAACTGTCTGAATTAGCAACTTGTATTACATTAATCTCAAGTGTCATGTTAACTATAAACACTATTTCTACATAAACACCTCTTTTATTCCACATCTCCAAATACTACTCTGTATCTCAGACCTGCGAAGCTCAAAAGACTCAGATCTCACCTCATTCTGACTATACTTATGTTATCAGAATTCTAACCCCTGCCTGTACTGACACTTATTTTTTACTTATATTTTATAGTCATTTGCTATCTCTTCATAGCTTTCCTAAGTCTTCCTAATATTGGAGGATATAAAATGTAGTATTCTGCCTGAAAGATATGAATTGGCAATTTTAACTGATCTCTGATTATCTGGCTAAGACTCTATTCCCTGCTCTGCCTTGATTACATCTATCCTACAACATCCTGATGACTCCATGCATTTTTAAGAGGATGGAGAGGTTATCAACTGGGCACAGATTCAAGCTCCACTAATTTCAGCTGCTTCATCTGATCTTTTCCCACCTCCTCATTTGCAAGTCTTACCTTGAAGACCTTCCTGTTAGTCTTACTCTCCATATGATACCAAGTTTAACTTGCTACATCTGCCAGCTCATTGTCAATAGCCTTTTCTTGGCCAGTCTTTGGAACTGGTCCAGGGGTGGGCAAAATGGTGGACCTGATCAGCAGCCAGACTCCATTTCCCAGAAGCCCCAGCTCATGTCACTGCAGCTGGTTTCCATGGAGACCCCAGCAGCAGTGGCACCATGACAGTCTGGAGCCAGGGTTTCCATAGAGACCAGCCCCAGCAACACTGGCGGAGCACATGGCTGGGCAGGGAGCTATTCTGCAGCTGGGGCTGGGATCTTGCAGTGGTGACAGCATGGTCTGGAGTGGGGGCAGAGCTGCAATCCACTGCCTGCACGCTCCTGCCCAGGTGCGTGGATTGCAGCTTTGCCCTGGCTCCAGACCACTGTCACTGCTTTAAGATTCGAGCCCCGGGGCAGCTCCCCACCGAGCTGCGTGCCCTGCCAGGGCTGCTGGGGCTGGTCTCCATGGAAACCCCGGCTCTGCAATGTCATGGTGCCATCACTGCTGGGGTCTCTGTGGAAACCAGCTGCAGCAAGAAGGGCAGGGGCTACTGGGAAATGGAGTTCGCTGCAGGTCTGATCCAGCCCGCAGGCTGGACTTTGCCTGCCCCTGAGCTAGTCAGTTCTTTGCTATTCTGATCTCATGCACCTTTTCTTTTCTTCCTGATCAATATACTTAGTGTGTCTTGCTATTCTTCCCTCTGAAGAACTTTCTGTAACAGAAGATTCAGGGTCAACTTTCTCCTATGTACTCCAAACATCTATGCCTTCGCAGCTATAGTGATGAGAGTTTTGCAGCAAGAGCCTCAGTAGAGAACAGGAAAAGTGCTGTAGTTGTCAAAGGATCAGAGGTACTGAGAGACATACATTTTTGTTAAACAGTGGCCTAACCTATAACAAAACCCAGGAAGGACTGCAACAAAAGATGCCAACTCCGATGCCTAAAGTTAATCACCAACAGGTCATTAGCCGGCAAAAGCAGCTTATATTTCATACCATGCAACACAGGAAACATCAGATCAGCGCTCCAGACTTTCCTGAGTGGTCCTGTGTAGCTGCAGATTTGGCAGCACTGCCTAAACCAGCACTGCACACTAAGTAGATTAAAACTCAAGCTTTGAAGAATTAAATATTAAAAAAAACCAACAAACTTTGGCAACTAGCTCAAGGAAAAATTCCACCCATGTATAGCTACAGTCTGTTTCATCAAAAAACAGGATTAACCCATCCCAACCCTACTCATCTCCTGAACAGAGATTACCTGACAGATAGTTATTGGGATAGATCAGTAGTTCTCAAACATTCTGGGTTGCATACCACACTTAAATGTAAGATTCTTCATTATGTACAATAAAGTAACATCACTACAACCCCTCTGTAATCTCCCCAACAAGCTAAAATGCTATACAGACAATCATCCTCCCACCACTTTTTCCTTCCTTTTATATTTCCCTTTTTCCTTTCCTCCTTTCACATACTCTTTAGATGCCTACCACATATCCACACGGATAAGTGCACCCCATTTTGAAAAACAGTTGAGAGATCATTGTTGAAATAATACTCTAAGTCAAGAAGATAGTGACTTTTCAGCAGGGGGGGGAATGGGACAGGACAGGGTCTGATATTTGTTTTTTTCCAATTCCAATTTTGGAATCTAAATCAGAGAGCCATTCAATGACCGAAACACTAGTCACACACTTTACAAAACATACCATAGCAATGGGCAACTTTTTGCCCAATGGGCAGCAGATCTAAAACCGACTGGACTCTCACCACCAGATACGAATCTTCCTGTTTGTTATCAAGGCACATTGGTTGTAGGTGTTTGGGGAGTTTGAATTTTGTGAGCGGTACTGGCTTTCCAGCCCTGGGGACTGAAATACTCATTTTATATAGATTATATATTTGATTACCCTAGCCCCCCCGACATTTTTTCATTGTTTCTGTTTCCTGTGCTGTTCCTGTTTGATTTTATATATATATATATAAAAATCAATGTAGCTTTCCCGTAACACTTGTGACAGTCTATATTTTTCTGTGCCTTATTAACTTTTAGAGGACTAATAGTATCTTTTTATATATTTTAGGACAGGCCACTAATGACCTAGTCAAATGCCAAACAGCCATGTACCCAGCCAGGTGGCTTGTTGCTTCTGCAGTGCAGTCTTTTTTCTTCTCTTAAGGTTGAAATCTCTTGCTATTTATGACAGCTTGAAAAAAATACCCTGATAACATTTAGAAATTTAGCTGGGATTTTAAAGTATATTTTAAAAGACAGAGAGACAGAGACCATACTTTGAACAAGCTATGTCTAGTTCTCTAACATTTCTAAGTTACTTAGCTCTTTGGAGAATCCCTTGAAAGCACATTTCTAGATATTCTGTAACATCCCAGCATGAAGAGGAGGTAAATTAACTCAGTTACCAGAGTAGCTCTGTTTACATGAAACACACACTAATGGTTCTTATGTAAAACAACCATTTTATAGCTCTGTGATCTGAACAAATACTTGTTCTAATTGGATTGCCAGATATCTAACAATGAAGTAACTATGTCACCCAACAGGTGCTAAGCCCATGACCAAAATCAGCAGTCACTTCCAGATCACACCTTTGGCTGGCAGAAAGGTATCTGGAACCAGTTTTCTTTTCCTATAATTTGCATACAGGAGATTGCCATCTTTAAACACGGGTGGAATCTTGTTTCACTAGTTATGCCATAGGGTAATGACAGCAACATTGAACATAATTAATTAATTCAACCCCGGGTGACCAAATACTACTTTAAGGGAATTGTCACACAGTTTCTTACCAGTACATCTGTCAGGTAATCTACACTGTAGTTCTCCCCATGCTTTCGTGCCTTTCCA
>NW_005842037.1:2599967-2604142 GCF_000455745.1 Alligator sinensis | reverse complement strand
GTAATTGTAGTACTTTGAGTTTTTCTCCTGTAAGAAAGCAAAAAGAAATTGGTGTGTATTTATGCAAAATAGAAGGTCCATTAACTACTTCAAATACTTCAGGGTATGTACAAATATATATAGTTTAACATCTTCAAAGTGGGGGGAAGCCACTCTTTAGGAACGCACAGCAGCAGTTGTGGATGCAAGTCTGCAGTGATACAAGTAAGCTAAATTGCCCCATCTTTGAAGGTAGTTTAGTTTAAGCTTGGAGCAGTTTTGCCATATCTGTGTTGCTACAAAATCACACAGAGGTAATACTTGTATCAATATCAAAGAATATCAATATAAGCCAATATGGTGTGATTGATGCATCTAAATCAAAGTTAAGTAAGTGTGTGTCAATCTTACATTTGCATGACAGTTTGCTCTAAGTATTTGCAGTACCAAGCAGGGCAAACATTCTACAAGCTTTGCTTTCGGTAAGACCAGTGATGAGACACAATAACAAAAGGACTTAGCATTATAATAGAGCTAATTAGATTTTCAGTAATTTAGACAGACTCCTTAGTAATGTTAGAAACCTCCACAGAAAGGTTGTTTTTTTTAATTTTTTATAACTGCAATATGAGGGAAGGGACAATCACATTTAGTTATCAGAAGCAAGCAAGAGAGACCAGTTCTTATTCAGTGCATTTAAATTAAAATTTATACTGCAAAATATCTGCCGCTAGGTATTCAAGAACAACTGACACATACCAATGCATACCAAAAACTCCATCCTGGAGGAACATGGCCTACTCCCCCAGCACCTTCTGCTCCATACTAGAAAAAAAAAAAGAGACTTAATAGTGACCCAGCACTAGCTCACGTGCAACTCAGATAAAAGCTGTTTCAGTTGTATATTACTCTCTAACACCAGCCAAAAAGCCCCAGAGGCCAAAATCTACCCAAACATGTATACATACATACACACAAATCAAGTCAGTTTATAATATCCACCTATAATACGTCAAGGTTAATGCTCAATTTATAGTTACTCATGCAGTCTCCTTATGCATCTATCCCATGCACTGGAAGATGAAGGAGTCCTGTAGAGAATGTGATCATTACATACAGGCTATCCTAAAGACTATGCATACTGGGGTAGTCTTGAATCTGGCATTTCTAAAATTTTCAAATTCTTGGCTGTTAAATCTAGAAGGGACAACAGAGTCATCTGCAAATAACAACTCCCATCCCCATGCATTCAGTAGAGGGCTTGAATGCTGAACTTTCACTATTGCAATGCAAACTTCTACCACTTTATCTAGAGTGGTCAGCAAAAGCAAAGGAAAGGAAACATGCTGCTGTAGCCATGTGCTGGACTCAGAATGGGGGTGATCCAGCCCAACCTCACTCACTTCTCTCCCACTAAGGGGTTTGGAAAGATCCTGCTTCACATAATCTAGGTGAGGTGACAATCTAGTTGAGGTGACAGGATATAATCTAGGTTGGGCCAGGGGTAATCAGAGGAGCCTACTTAAGATATTACTGTACTATGGCTGCTCAGGTAGTTCCCAGTTATTCCTGATATGGTGTTACTGCAGCAGAGGCATGGATCTAGTTTTTTCCAATATTAATATTCAGTTATTCTCCCATACCACTAGAGTTTGACTAAGGAATGTGACTATGGAATGCAAGGAAAATGATAAATTTTAAAGGGTGCAACACCCAGCCAGACCAAAACTGAATGTAATAGATGAGCTGGGAGCACATCTCTAGTCCTACACAGTTATCCCTACTGGATTTTAAAGGCCTGCTGCAAACAAACTGCAGAGTGCCACAGCTTCCTCCAAGGCATTGCTAACATTTTGAGAGGAAAATTGCAAAGCAGCTTAACTAGAGAGGTCCAATACCAGCTCCCTATCTTCTAGATTTCCTTAATACATATTTTGTATAGCATCTTTCATCATCATGCATTTCTGAAATTAAAATCACTAATGCATACACTTGCCTATAAGGAGACATTTCAATCAATACCAGCAGGGAAAATCCAAAGTTATTTATTTTATTTATTTTTATAAAGACCACCATCAAGTCAGCCTCAACTAAAAGCAGAAAGGCTTTAGAAAGAAGTACTACATAAGCAAGTTGCAAGCAGTAAGTGGCTTCATACCCATTTATTTAAGTATGAAAGATGAACAGCTGAGTAATTCTTCTATGGTTTGGTATTCCATACCCCCTATTTATAATTCTTAAAGCATCATCTCTAGAAATAAAGCCATATTGATTTTATTAAAAGTAATCACTGTATTCTACAATTCCTTCAGTATCTAGCACCTCTCAGAACTGCTGAATTTCTCAGAGGGCTACTTCTCAAACAAATGCTGAGTTTTTGATCAAATTTAGATTTGATTTAAAGAATCAACATCTAAATTTAGATTGTATTTCTTTTCTTCCCCATTCTTATAGCAGTTTTAATCTGGAATCTTTGATCAGGTTATAAATATTCAGGGTACTACTTTAAACTACAAAAATCAGTACTCAGGCTTTATTTTAAGGTCCACTGTAAGAAAGAAGACAATTCAGTTATGACACAGCACAGTATGGGCAAACCATATAAAAAGCATGGATTTCTTAAGGTGATACCTTGGACCAGCTGCATAGTTTGACCACAAGAATAGCCGTGTATTTGAAAGCTTATCTAACTCTATCCCAACTATGTAGCTGGCCCAATAAAAGATAACACCCTGAGAAATTCTTGCCTCGTATAATCCAAGGACTATCACAGCTATGACATCACTCTAACACTACCATAATATGGAAAAGTTGGTAAAACAAACCTCATTCAAATACTTCCCAGCAAAGAATGTTTGATAACCACAGGAGGACTGGAGGAGGGCTGGGAAGGTATAGGGTTCCTGTATCTTTTGCCATGATTTGCTGCTACAGTTTCCCTCCAGGGTGTTATTGACAACATGGTGATTGTGCGGGTACTTCCCTGTTAAGATGCTGGCTCTGCTGGGACAGCACAGGGCGCTCGGCACATACTAGAAAATAGAATAAGAATAATTTTTTTAAAAAGTTACAAGGTACAAGCCGAAAATGGAGCTTTTACCTGAAAATTTTGGGTCTCAAATGGCAGCAAGCAGTATGTGAAAAGATAACTTGACAACAGAATTACAGCTGAGATTTATGTAGGCCAGACCTGGGCGCACACAGGTGCAATCTATATCATTATTTACATAAAGATCCACGTCTTTACCTCCACTCTGAGACTGCCTGTAGGATTGGGTTCATGTGTGCTATAGCACTTGCAATTTAGAAAGGTCATTGTAGTTACACTACACACACAGCAGTAGCTATCAGCTCAGTGCTACCTATGCTCGCTTAGTGCATTCGGGTAAACAAGAACAGGGACAGGCTACTGGGCAACTTACTAGCCTCCGCAAAGAAAAAACTTTAGTTCTGTTTTGCTGCCATGAACATTGTCAGGAGCCTAAACCGCCTCTCTCTGATGACTGGGAGCCAAATTCATTTCCTGCCCTCCTCCCTGCACGTCTGGGCAGAGAGAAGCAGACTCAGAAATGAAACCATCTCAGGGGCAGGACGGCACGCACTGCGACACTGCTCCAGCTCGCCGTGCTTTCAGGTGACACCTGAGGGGAGGCTCCAAGCTGTGCTGCGGTACCTACCGCGTTGGAGAAGGCCATGCCCATGTCTCCGATGAGGGCTTTGGTTTTCTTCAGAGGCGTCTGCAACGAAGGCAGCCATTAGGACAAGGAACTAGTCGCCCGCATGCCACGTCCAGCCCCGCCACACGCAACCCTGCCCGAGGGACCTGTGCCAGGGGGCGAAGTGTCCGGGCATGGGGGGAGGGGAAGGGTTGGTCCCGCAGGTGCCCAGCCCGCGTCTCAGCTTGAGGGCCAAGCTGCCGCCGGGCAGGGTTGCGCTTTGCGAGCAGGCGCTGGGCCCGGGGCGCGGGCGGCCGTACCATGCCGCCCAGGCTGACGTCCTGGTCGTCGGTGAGGATGAGCACCACGTTGGGCCTCCGCGCGCCGCGGGAGCTGGGCGCCTCCGCGCAGCCCAGCGCCAGCAGCACCAGAGCCAGAGCGGCGGGAGACATGGCGATGGGCGCAGCAGCGGCCGACTCCGACCCCGCGACCGCGACCACCAGCACTAGCACCAGCAGCAGCCGCCCCAGCGCAGGACGG
>NW_005842037.1:2596708-2599876 GCF_000455745.1 Alligator sinensis | reverse complement strand
CCAACGCCGGCGCCCACGGACGTCCAAGCGCGAGGAGCGGCCGCTTGACTCGCAGTTGAGTCCCTTGGCAGCCCCACGAGCTCCTTGTGCCGCATGAAGCGCCTGCAAATGCCCCGAGTTAACACTGGGGCCATCAGGCCAATTCGAGTTGGTTGCTACGGAAGCCTGGTGTACAGCCTGGTGCCGGCCGCCGATTTAGCCCGGAGTCGGGGTGGGAGATCTAGCAAGTTATGCTTGCTAGGGGATACGTCCGTCCCCGGCATTTATGCACCTAAAATCTCAGCAATATTATGTGGTGAAAAATTGTGCCTCGTATGCAGCAGGCTGGCTGCTTTCAGCCCGCAGGAGGCTGAGCGATGGTCACCCGGTCACAGCGCACCGGGAGGGTGGGTGTTGCCGTGACCCGCCAGGCAGTCACAAGCCCCAGAAAGCCTGTGTGCACTACTGGGCTTTGGCCTCTTCCCCTTGCACCACACAAGGTGCCTGGTTGTGTGTCACCTTCCTGTTCCTGTGTCATGAGCTCGTGCAGTTCCCATGACCCCCGATGACTGGTGAGCCTCCACTGTCCCCAATGCCAGGACTTTTCTGTGAGTTGCTTGCAGCTGACTGGATGGACAGCAAAAACCACAATATACATCTTCAAGAGGAGACCAGATGGTCACCTTGCTGGAGTCACCTTACCCCCAGTTATCTTTCCTGCTTGGTGCAGGGGGCTGGACCTGATGATCTTCTGAGGTCCCTTACAATCTCTGAACATTGAAAACTGAAGTTTTTGCCTCCTGGCCATCAGGAGCGAGTGGTGAGCAGTGGGGCCAACAGGGCCCCTCTACCAATCAGCAGTGGGGTGGGGGCATGCAGGGGGAAACCAAGATGAAAGGAGCCACAGCACAGCATACTTCTGGCACAGATTTCAGTGGTCCCTACCACTGGGCAGCAACAGGGTGGGCCAACTGCTTGGAAAAGTGAAACCTATCCCTATAACATTTTATACCAACACTAGACGAGGCCCCGTTGGGCACAGCCTTGGCAGAGAAGCGTGGGCCAAACTGAACCGATTGAGGTCTGGGTACGGATGCTTCAAAACAACACTGTACAAGATGAATATTTTGTAAAGTGAATGTGACATCCAACAAACGGCACAGTACTTAATGGAAAGCTGCAATCTTTACAAATGCCTCGTTTGAGTAATAATACCAGACCATGGCTTATACATTTGGAAGTTGATATCTTATGCTATATGAAAGAGGGGCAAATCCAGAACAAGGCTCAAACTTGTGGCTCTAAAGCTGCAGCCACGTACTTTCATTGCTCTGCCCTTGCACTGCATACCAAAGGGAGGAGGATCCTATAACTAAATACACTTACATACACTGTGGATATGAATGCAGGTAGAACTTGTGGATGATGTCTGCAACTCTTAGGACTTCTTGGATTAGTACCTGATCTATGTAATCAGGGTGTTAATAAGTATATACAGGGGTAGATGGGGAAGTGGGTGTGCTGGTACTTCTCTTTGATTCCTGGTCCATCCAAGATTTAAAACCAACTGCCTGGCAGTGGCAGCAGTACTTTATTCAGGCAGCAGTGAGGAAGTCAATTGATTCTTAATGGCTCATTATAATTGGCTTGATTTCTTCTAAACCCTTCCTTCCACAGGTGTTAGCCACCTTTTTCTTTTTAAATGGCAGTTAATGGTTCTACTACTCCAGCTTTCCTTACTTCTGCAATGATGCTGTCTGTTAGCTGCTCCCATTTCACAGCCCTGGAGATCATTTTTGTCTCTAGTTAACAACATTAACTCAGGTGAGGAAATCACTTTCAATGAAGTAGTGCATAGCACATCTTTCTCCAGTTAAAAAAAACTAGAAGCTTCACTAACAAGTGGGGCCCTAGAGCAATATTATTCAATTTAAGATTGAAGGGGGAAAAAACCTTTATTAGAATGTGCATTAATTTGCTATGTCATATATATATTTGCTACATCATATATATACACATACATACACACACAACCCTTTGGCTTATATTTGTCGTGTGTGTGTGTGTGTGTGTGTGTGTATCACACACACACACACACACAAGACAAGCTAGGCAAATGTAAGCCAAAGATGTTATGTCATGAGTTCTGGAGTCATGACAATTGAATGTATGTCTCTTTTTCAGTTCATAAAACATAATCAAGCCTTCTCAAGCATTGGAACAGTGCCTCCAGTTGCACTCACCATCTGCACCCACCTTCCCTTTTCAAAACCTTATATTCAGCCATGAAGATATCACCTTTATAATAATTTGTTTATATAATGCTTGTATGCTATATGTGTAATAAACAGATATTGGAAAATATGTTCTCTGTGTAGTGGATGCCACTGGGACGAGGGAGATAGCTGTGCTTCTGGTGCTTTCTCATCCTGACATCAAATGCTATGCTGCATCCATGGGGGTCAGGCATGGGGTAGGGGTTGGTATGACAAGGGCTTTGCCTGAAATGATAACATAGCTTTTATTTTCTTTTGTAAGTAAATGTTGAAAAGAACTGAAAATAATGCTGCTGCTGCATCTAACCAGATGCCTGCAGGGAGGGCAGGTGGAAGCCGTGGAGGCAGCTGCACAGCGACCCAGGCAAGAAGCAGGCGAGGGTGGTGCTGGCAGCACGGCCTGCCCCGATCCTTTGCCTCTTAAAAAAAATGAGGCGAGGCAGTAAGCGGCTCCTGCTCGTGGCCCCGTGCGGGGGGAGGGGACAGCGACGTGGCCGGCTGCCGCCCTGCTCCACGACAATGCGGGCAGGTTGCTGCCGGCAGGAGGCGGCTCAAGCCCAGACACCAGCGTCAGGAAGAGGCCAGAAGCTACCGTCGCACTGGCCCCCTGCTGCCGCCGGCCGGCCGGCCCGGCTCTGTCCTGGCCGCGCTCTCCCTGCCCAGCAGGTGCGACTTCCCCCCGTACGTGGAATGCCCCGCCCCGCTGGCAGCGGCGTGTGCCAAGGTGGCGCCTACCACTATGTGCGGGGGGAGGGTGACGCCAGCTGCTCCCTCAGGCAGAGAAAGTGCTTTGGAGACGGCGCCCCCGGCCGGGACGAATGGGCCGAACCCGGAACTGTGCCCGGCTGCGGCGGCGCCATGGAGCGGCGCGGGGTCGGGGCTGGGGCTGAGGCGACTGGCGTGGGCAGCCCGG
>NW_005842037.1:2595521-2596641 GCF_000455745.1 Alligator sinensis | reverse complement strand
CAGCCCCCTCCTCCACCAGCTGCAGCAGCGTCCCAGCCCGCGCCGCCAGCAGCGCTACCTGGGCCGCAAAGGTACCGCCCCGCCGCTGCACGGCTCGCAGCCCGACTGCCTGTGTGCGGGCAGGCCGGTGTGTGTGTGCGATTGCATGCATGTGTGTGTGACTAGGTTCTTTGGGTAAAACCGATTTCTTGCCTATCGTTTATAGATATATAAATATAGATACATAGATATAGATCTATCTATAGATAGATCTATATAGATAGTTCTATATATATAACTTATGATATGTATGTAAGAGATTAATCAGTGTTATAGATCTATAGATAGATCAGTTTTGTAGATCAATCTAGAGCTATACACACACACGTATATGTGTGCTTACATATTTTGTGTGTGCATGTGCATGCCTGCATATGTATGCATGTGAGTGTGTGGTGTGTGTGTACATGCATACAAGGATATGTGTGTGTCTGTGTGTGCACACACATGGGTGGATCTAGGATTTTGAGAAGAGGGGTGCAGATGGCGTGGTGCACCATCACCTATAACAGCACATATTTTTCTCTAGTTAAAAAGAAAGTAGAGGCCAAAGCACAAACAAAATAACTTGATTGGAATGTGCATTCATTTGCTATGTTATGCATAAAAACACAACACACGAGGCAAAAATACTAAAAAAATAGTTTCATTAATGCTGTCGGCATTAGAATTAAATGTACATTTCTTTCAGATTCCTAAAACAAAATCTAGCCTGCTTGAGCATCTTGACAGCGTATCCAGAGCTTCACTGAAAGCTATCTCCATGCCTGAGTTAATGGTTTTATTTCAAGTTAAAAGCATTTGGCAGGGCTATGAAATGCTAGGTAGGTTACCTTACCGGGAGCTGTTAACAGACAGCGGAATTGCAGAAGAAAGGAATTGCAGAAGAAAGACTGGCTTGATGGGTGGAACATCAAGACCATTAAAAAGAAGAGAGGGTTGTTAATGGCTGAGGAATGAAGAGTTGAAAGGGATCCGGTAGATTACAATGAGCCATGAAGTCAAGTGACTCCATCAGCACTGGCTAACTAGAAACGCTTTTGCCACTGCCAGGCAGTTGGTTTTAAACTTTGGGTACAGC
>NW_005842037.1:2587406-2595482 GCF_000455745.1 Alligator sinensis | reverse complement strand
TTCTTTTGTTCCAGTGCACCCCACCTAGATCCACCCCTGTATGTACCTACCTACCACAAGCTTTCCTGGGCTGAAGCTTATTTCATCATGCTGTGAAAGGACTGGCAGAAAGAGAGATTAGACTATAAAAGACAAGGATGGGGAGGTATGGAAAAGAGAGGCAGTGCTGGGAGAGGCAAACTGCCAACACCCTCTTCCCCTCTCTTCTCCTCCTCCTCATTCTCCCTCATCTTTTGCTGTCTGATTTCTCTCTCCGTCTCATACACTGCTTTCTCCAGGTTCTTCCACAGCATCTAATGAAGTGAGCTTCAGCTCAGGACAGCTCCTGATCACGTGCTGTCTCTCTCTCTAGAATCTACTCTGGTTAGTTTATAATGGTGGTTCTCGACACTATTAGACTTGAGCCACCCTTCAGAAGATGCTAGCTCTTAACCTCTTTTTTTTTTTTTACTACAGAAGAATAATAGAGTGTTTTTTGTGTTGCAAAGAACTAGGAAAGACCATAACTATGTATTTATATTTGAAATCTCTGCATTTACTTTGTGAATTATGTTTGCAAATGTAACAGTTCTAACGTTGCGTGGCACCCCTCAGCACCCCTGAAAGGGTCTGACATCATTCCAGGGTACAGTGTCACCCTGATTGGGAATCACTGGTGTATAAGGTATAAATTTACTCTGCCTTCTACCTGATTATTGGAGACAGGCAGCATCTGGGGCCCTGAGGGTTGCTACTGGCAGACTGCTTTTGTATACAGCTCAAGTAGGCAGGGGGAATCATTTAATAGAAAAAATGTTAGCAGAATTATTAAACCATTTTCCTGCTACTTTGGAAACCCTGAACCCAGCCACTACTTAGATGAATCAGCTCCACAGCTGAGACACCGGACAGTCAGACTAACATATTTCTTATAATTGCTGTGTGCTTCCTTTGAGTTAGCCTGTCTAAAGGCTCCTAGTGTTAAATCAGTCATGCTTTGGTCAGGAAAAAAACAGGAAGTGAATAAATCTGCCAGTTCATTCAAATCTGTGCAAACAGCTTTCTGCTTCCGTACTTGGCTACTTAATGAGGGATCACTCCTGATGTTACAGAGGCAGGCCAAGTTCTTCCTTGGCCTCAAGTGTGTAGAATAAATTTGCCGTTTCAACATGTGACTGATTTCATTCTAGAATATATATTCTGTTGACCTCAATTGTGTCGGGGTTTGCACATGTGTGCTTGCTTGCTTGCTTGACTCTAGCTGGAGCTTAGCAAATAACTGAGAGAGACAAGAAAGAATAAAATCCATCACTTCTCTAATCGTTCCTATGTAGTAACAGGAATACCACTTTTTTTTCTCTCTCTCAAGGTAACAGACTTTTTCTAAAGTTGCCTTTCTCTCCCATTAGCTGGTGGGGATACTGACCAGGCATTGGGAGATGGCAAGCATATCCTGGAAGGGAGGTGGGTGGGAGAAGGTACTGAGCAAGACAAGGGCTATCTCCTTCACAATCTCCACCTTCTACATTGATCAGAGGGGAGGAGGCACCCTGATTAGCTCTCCTATGTCTCCTAAACCCTTGTCTAGCAATTGGTTTATTTGGGTTTTTAAAAGCCTCTTGCCTCTCTTAGCTGCCCTTTTCTCTCTCTCCCCCTACTTGTAGCACAAGAGCTGTATTTTATTGTTCAATCTTATGGGAATTTTTTTCTTCCCTGGGCCAAATTACCAAGGTCTGGTGATCTTTTTTCTCATCTTCCTTGTTAAAATCAGGAAGGCACAGTTAAAAATTTAGTATCTAGAAATATAATGTACACTGACTAGTGGCAATCTCTGATAAGCTACTGGAATAAAAGGACCAGCTCCATGAAGTAAATACAAGATCCTGGGGGCCTGCCTAAGGTGCCATCTACTTGGTTTATTGGTTATCTGATGGGAGCTTTGTACTTCCCACACTGGAACCAGTGAAAAGCCTGGTGTCTAAGAACAGGCATTTGGTGCAATAGCACTTCTCCACCACATTAAACTAATAAACTTGCACCTTTCTGTGTAAACCCATTTTGTGTCTTGTTTATTTGTCTGCATACCCTGGTTTAGAGTAAGGAAACACAGGCACTAATTTTTCATAAGCAACTTTTGGGAAGTAGACTTATGTCCTTTTGGTTACATATGTCATTAATAAACATGCTTTCCTATATTGGGGTGCGGGGAATTGAGACTACTTTTTTTCAATGTGTGCAACTGACTGACTGTGTTCCTTAATGCACTTATATTCATATGCATAGTCCCATTCAATGTCCTTTTATTCAGATGAGTGGGTTTTTGTGTAAATGTCTACAGAATCAGGCTCTTTAATTGGCAACTGAAGTAGATGCAGTGGATTCAAGTCATGTATATTTTAGCCTGAACTATAGTAATTTGTTTTCTGCCTGTTGACAGATGCGGATGAACTGATGGCTATAAAACAAGAACTGAATTACAGAGTTTGTGTCCAGTCAGCAAAGTTGCTTCGTCACCTGAAACAGAGAGATAGGCTTTTACACAAAGTGCAGAAGAACTGTGATATTGTCACTGCATGTTTGCAGGCTGTTTCCCAGAAACGAAGTAAGTACTGCTCTGTGTGCATGTGAAAGAGTAGTTTATTTCTGTTATGTAGACAGTATTTCAATTAAGCCCTCACATTTGAGAGTCTGAGATTTTTTAATTAATTTTAAAATCAAGAGACCAGGTTATGCTATTGGATGTGTATAACTGGCTCCTGCTGATGTTCACATGTGCCTGTTATAGATGGGTAAAAGCAGAATTTGGTCCAAAACAGTAGGTAAATTAATTTCTTTAATAGTCTAAGCTCTATCTCTGAGCAATATGCCTTCTCCTAGAGTAGTGTTTAAAGCTTTAATGCTAGCGCAAAAAAAATCTATGTTGATTCTTTTTGCAAAGTTAAGTTTTAAATTTATGTGAGGATGGGAGAATACTTAAGTATCTTTCTTATTTGAAATCCTGTTTAATAGAAATGTATGTGTGGTATATGAGTTTTTTTAATTCCAGATTTGTGTTAGTAATTGGTAGGGTTTTGTGTGTGTTTAGAATGAGAGCATTTTTTGGGAAGCTTGTATATCAACATCTGTTGCTTTTATTGGGGTTTCAAACAGATGTGTCGAGAAGAAAAGAATAAGAAATGTTGCTGTTTGAGTGTCAGTTGATGTCTTTCAGAGCGATAAATAGGATATTTTAACTTGCTTTTATTTTGATCATGGTCAACTGGTAGGTCCTTATCTAAAGATGCTGAATCACTTGTGCTAGTTCCGATTCAATGAAACTGTATAATTTCATATATGAAAGCTTATACAAAGGATATATGAAAATAACCTAATGTTCCCTGTCTTATTTTTTCATTAACATGCAGCGTGACAGGTACAGAAATTTTCAGGTACAGTAAACATAAGCATGATAACTTCAAAGAAATGCCTGCTGCATTTTTGAGGTGCATGTATAAGGTTTATTTTTAAACCTTACTATAGTGGCATATGCTAAGGTAGTTTAGTTAAGGGTTTGTCTTGTGTAAAATTCCTTCCTTTTTCAGTTGCTTGTAAATGTTAATGTGATTTACATGAAACTTGGCATACAAATACTCTGACATGACTATATAAAATGTTAGTTCTTCTAATTCTTCTTTTTTCCTCATAAAAATTGGTGTTATCAATAGGGGTATGTCTGTGGAGCTCAAGGGACTGTCATACTGAGATGCACCTTACCTGCTTCATGTGTGCTTGCTCCTGAATCAAAAGTAGCTCCTTTGCAGTGGTGCCTGTGCAATGCTACATTAACACAACAGCACTGTTTCCAGTTCAGGAGCTAGTGTATGTAGAGTGAGCGAGGCACTTTTGAGCTTGGTGCAGCCTTGTGCTATATAGGCATTCCAAGAGGCCTCAGATATGCAAATGTTTAAGCATGTGCATAGCTTATTCAGAAGTAATGTCAGTGAAATGGAACATAGAACTGGAAGGGGGCCTTCTGGGCCATAAAGTCCAGTCTCCTGAATTTTGCAGACAATTGTTTACGCAAGGAGACAATAGTTAACCAAGGGAATAGGACTAATATGATTAAAGTTATGTATGTGCCTAAAGGTTTGTGAATTGGCATATACACATTCTTAAGGTGACACCCTCATCCCATCTTATGCATTGACAAAACATCCATTGATACCCATCTTTACCTCGCAGAGAACTGTGAATCTATGTTTTGGATGCTTTTTTGTATTTATATAATTAGAAAGGAGCACTTTCTTTAGAATAAATGAACAAGTAATTCGTGAGAAAACGGTTTGGATTTTGATACATGGTATGCATGGCTATTAGTAATTATGTATGTGTTTAAGACTACTTGATGGCTTTATAATAATAAAATTTGTTTAACATTGTGATCTCCATATATGTGAAACTAGGAAATTCATACAGGTATATTGTAAAGTAAAGCAGCTGCAGTTCAGCTGTCTTGTATGTTTAGAAGCAGATTGAAAATCTGCTGAGGTTGTTGGAAGGCTGTGCTGGATTCAGTTGACTTTGGGATCATGCCTACATGATGTTAGTTTTTAAAACTGTATAAGTCTGTATATGTACAAGGTTCAAAAATTATATTTGCTAGGAGATACGTACTTTCTCAACATTTATGCATTTAAGACCTTAGCAATATTATGGTACTCAGTGGTGAAAAGTTATTTTCCTTTTTCAACCTTTTAGAAATCAGAACAATTATGGTGGTGACATAATAAAAAATGCACAGTATGAAATTACTGAAATGTGGTTCTATTTATTTCAGTATACAGGACTCCAGGCATATATATGCCAGTGAATGCATGTTACAGCTGTACATTCTTCAGCTAAAGACAACAATAGAAATCACTTTTTATATAGATCAGGGGTCAGTAACCTTTTACGAGTGGTGAGTACATAAGATATTAAACAGTGCCAGCCCCAGGAGAGACTCCGGAGGCTCCTGCTCAATACCTCCTCCCAATTAGACAGCAAGTCATTGATGGCTACTCTTTGAGCACAGTTATCCACAGAGTTACGTATTCATTTTGCAGTCATTTCTATCTAAACTGTATCGCCTCAGCTTAAGAGTAAACATCAGGGAACATGTTTGAAAGCATATTCTTACAATGGATATCGACATGAGTACATTTGGAGCAGTTTCAAAAGGGAAGCAGCTGCTACATTCTAACTATTTTGTATGGATAAACTGAGAAGAATACAAATACAGCAAAACCACTCCAACTTTTAACACCACTCCATCCTTGGTAGAAGCTGGAGTGTTTTTGCTACATTTTTTGTCATGTCCAGCTTGTCCACCTGTTGCAACAATTTAGATACTTTTTAGATTATCTGAATGACAGGATAAAATGATTCCCACTTGAAACATAAAGTTATTTTTAATGTTGTATAAATAGACATTTATATAAGGGCTCTATGAATAGTGCAGTTTCACAGTATGTTCATGATACCTTAAAAAAATAAACCAAACAAACAAAAGAAGAAACGTGCACACAGACATATGCATGGACACACACCAGCAATGAAACTTGTATCTAAAGCCAGGAATCCAGTCTTGTTTTGTCTTTGTACAGCTATTACCATGCTTCTCAAAAATTATTTAAACCAAATACTATGTTAAAATTATTTAGACCAAATACGGCTACTCTTCGCTTATCATTGTAGTTATGTTCTTGAAAAATGTGACTTAAAGCAAAATTACGTTAAAGGAATCCAATTACGTCACAGTGCTAGTTACCTATTAGTAGGTGGTGGCCAAACAACATTATACCCAAACATTGTGCAACTCTAAACGAGTATGGTCTCTAACAGGTCAGCGATGTAATAACGAAACAACATTAACTGGGACGATGTTGAGTGAGGAGTACCTGTACTAATTTGAGAATTTCTACCTCAACTCTACACCCCGTTTTTGTGTTACGTTAGAGCAGGGGAAGGCAACGTTTTTTGGCCAGAGTGCCGAAAAACACCCCAATGCCTACCTCAGAAGGTGCCAGACTGCCGGCATGGCAGAAAAACAAAGTGAGGGCAAGGGGTACATGGCAGGATGCCCTGCTTGTGCCCCTTGTCCCCCAGCCCTGCTGCCCTGTCCCCCCCACCCAAAGCCCCTGCCCCACAGCCCGGGCTCTGTGGCTGCCAGCAGCTACCCCAGCTCTGGGTAACTACTGGAGCCTGGACTGCTCCCAGGGAGGAGCCTGAGGCAGCACAGCCCTGGTTTCTCCCCTGCTCCCGGCACGGTGGTGATGAGCCCGGCGCAGCTGTTTGCACTCCGCCTGCTGCTTGCTGCCACTGCCCAGAGCCCGGGCTGGCTACAAACAGCTGTGCTGGGCTCATCACCTCTGTGCCAGGAGCGGGGGAGAGACCAGGGCTGCGCTGCCTTAGGCCCCTCCCCCACCGCTCGCTCTGAGGCGTGCCTACACGGGGTGGTGCGGAGCTGATGCCGGAGCCCAGCACAGCTGTTTGGAGTCTCCCGGCTGCAGCCAGCCCCGGCTCTGCGGAGCTGCTGCCAACCGGGATCCCGGGCTGCCCCCAGCAGGCAGCTGGGCACTGCAAGCCCTGCTGCCTGCTGGGCAGGCAGCTGCCTGCTGGGAGTAGCCCGGGCTCTGTTGCTGGCAGCAGCTACCCGGAGTCGGGGCTGGCTGCGACGTGCCAAGCAAAATGGCCTTGTGCGCCATGCTCGGCACACGTGCCAGGGGTTGCCAACCCCTGTTTTAGACCCTTAACTAAACGTAATATGTCAAATTTAATTCCTTTTGCAATTTCACTTAATCAGTGACATTACTGTGGGGATAAATTTGTTCCAGTCTTTTGTAAATATACTGTACACCAGTTTATTCCTCCACAGTGAATAAACTTGCAAAATCTAAGTGATAACTTGAAGTTTAAAAATTTTAACTCCTGCACCATCAAGATGACTAATCAGGGATTCAGATATTGATCTGATTTACATATGGGCTTCTGCAGCTTGACATTTTGGACCTCTGGTAGTGTTGAGGGTCCTGGCCTAACATATGTTTACTAGAAGTTTGTTAAGTGTCCAATATAGTCTGGAAAGTCTTCATTTGTTCTTTTAATGATAAATAAGTAGAACAAGTGTGGGGGAATGAACTGTTACTATGAATGGTGCAACACTGAATTTGAATAGAATATACATCATGTATGCAACATTTTACTTATTGATGATTTTCATTGGTAATGGCAGGCATTTTGTTCACAAGTGGACATTGTGATACAAGACAAAATGCACAGTAGGATGGGATGCAGGTTGTAGACGTATTACAACAATAAGGACATAGGCAGACAAGGTTCCTTGGGTGAATCTGATATCTTTTATTAGACCAACCCAAATGGTTGGAGAATAGTTATTAAGCAAGCTTTCAGGTTCAAAAACCCTTCGTCAGGCTAAGGAAGCTTCAGCAGTTGGTGTGTGCTCTTCCTGGATGGAATGAAAAGTAAACAAGCCAGGGGCTGGGCTGGGGAGTCAGTTGTCAGGCAGATTATAATGTGTCATAAATCCAATGTCTATATTTAGTCCATGATTTTTAATATCCAGGAGATTGATGAAGTGGCGTTCATAGGCTCATCTCTGGGAAGTGTTGTGTAAGTTTCTTTTGAGATCAGGACTGAGAGATTGGAGAGAGTGGTTTTCTTGTGAGAAATGTGCCCCCACAGGTAATTGGTTATTTCTGTCTTTGATAGATTTCCGGTGTGCATTCATTCTGGTGCGCAGTTGTTGTTTGGTCTCTCCTACATATTTTCCATCAGGGTATTTGGTGCATTGGACGAGGTATATTACATTTCTGGAGGTGCAGCTGTAAGATTCAGGAATGCTGATGGCTCTGTTGTGGGGTGTAGTAATAGTGGGGGTGGTGGAGATGTGTTGGCAGGTTTTGCATTTCTTGTCATGGCACGGTCTGGGTCCTTTTGGCGAGTTCCGGGCTTGAGGAAGTTTGCTTCTGGTGATGAGGTTAGCGAGGTTCGGTGCTTGTTTGAAGGCTAGGATGGGTGGCTCTGGGAAGATCTTTTTAAGAATAGGGTCTCTTTCTA
>NW_005842037.1:2583174-2586788 GCF_000455745.1 Alligator sinensis | reverse complement strand
AGGCTGGTAACGTCCATGGTGGCTAGGAGTGTGTTGCTGGGAAGGTGGTCTATGTTTTTAAGTTTCCATAGAAAGTCTGTAGTGTCTTGTACAAAACTTGCTCTGTGGGTGATGAGCGGTTTTAGGACTGATTCAACAAAACCTGATATTTCCTCAGCTAGGGTCCCATGCTTGGATATGATAGGTCTGCCAGGGTTCCCTTGTTTGTGGATTTTAGGGAGCATGTAAAAAGTCCCCAGGTTAGGTAGTGGGGGGATCAAGGTCTGTAGTTTTTCTTGTAGTCTTGATGGAAATGATTCAATGGTATTGTTGAGTTTCTTGGTGAAAAGGGGAGTAGGATCTTCTTGTACTTCTTTGTAGTAGGTGGTGTCAGGTGCCCGTTCTAGCCACTTCAAAATCTGTGCTGCATGCAGCACCTGCTCCAGCCAGCCCAAAATCTACACTGAAGGTAGTATGGCAGACACTCTGTACAGCATGTGTCCCAGACCAGCTGGAGCAGGTGCTATATGTGGTGTGTGTCCTGAACTGATGTGGATTCCAGAACAGCTGAAACAGGTACAACATATGGCACAGTCCAGCTGGGGCAGGTCCTGTGTGTAGTATGGGCCCAGACCAGCTGGAGAGGCACCACATGCAACACATGGTTGCAGCTGGATTCTACTGCACACGGCACTGGTTCCATGATCCATGCCACATGTGGAACTCTTCGCCCCCAGCTGGTCTGGGACTGTGCTACATGCGGTACCGGCCTGTGGGTGTTATGTGCAGCACAGGTCGCAGCCTGGTTGGAGTGTATGCTATATGTGGTGCATCTTCTGGAATGGTCAGGTCAGGTGCTGGGTGAGACATGGAGTCCAGAGCAGCTGAAATGGGCACCGCATGTGGTGGGCATCTCAGGCTTTGCCCATGGGACTGAGCTGGTGTGCAACACACATGGGTCCATTCTCGGGGTGTGAAAAGGTTAAATATTTAATAGAGGGCACCGATACATCGGTCCTGTATCGGATCGGCACCGACATGAAGAAAATTGAGAGCATTGGCAATCGGCTGCTTTTGTCTGATGTGGCTGATAAATGCACACAGGCACTAGGAGTACAGCCCCACAGCATGGAGAGCAGCTGGGTCTGTCTGGTAAGTCTCTTGTCGGGGAAGGGGCAAAGAGGGAAAGAAGGGGTGTGTGGGGGGGGTGCAGATTGAGGCCCCCACAGTGAGGGAGGGAGTGGGAGTGGGGCAGGGGCAGTGGTAGGCATTCCCCAACTGGGGCGGGGTGGAGCACAGGGTGGAGCCTCAGCTCGCAGCGGGAGCCACCCCTCTCAGACTGCTTGCACCCCTGGAGTGTATGGGGGGCATGTGCCCCTGGATCTGTGTGTGGGACAGGGTGGGGTGCTGCTGGGGCTACAGCTGCGCTGTACTTTTCCTGGTGGGGGATTGGGTTGGACTGTGCTTGGACCGGTGGGAAGGAGGGTTGGGGGACTGTAGGCACCCCAAAATTTGCTGTAGCCGCCCCTCTCAACCCTTCCTCCTAGCACCACCATCTGCCCTGAGCACAGCCCGGCCCAGTCCCCCACCGGGAAAAGCTCAGCGCCACCCCGAGTCCAGCCTGCAGTGACAGCCTGCCCTCCTCTGCGTGCAGATCTGGGGCACACACCCCCCACGCCCTCCTGGGGTATGCAGAGCAATGGAAGCTGCCTCCTTGCCATGTCCCCTGGATGAGCCGTGGCTCTGACCCAGACTTACCAGACATCATTCTTCACGCTGTGGGACTGCATATCAGATTCAGATCAGTATTGACCAATATGGCTTGTTATAAATCAGCCACCAATATCAGCCCAAAAAATCTCTATCAGTGCACCTCTAATGTTTAAACTATAAGTATATTGATAGTGGTAAAGTATTGGTTAATGTTTAGCTTGGGACACAGTTTGGCATGGAAGGGAAGCGATGTGGTGCCTCAGAAACAGCAAGGAGAAGGGCAGTGGGGAGGAGGGGCGAGGGGAGACTGGTACCCATAGCTAGTCTTCTCCCTTCCTCCCAGCACGCCAGCAGCTGCAGTGGGCTGGGAAAGTCCCTTGCCTGCTGCTGCTGCTGCTGCTGCCCATGGCTTCTACTATTCAGAGATATAGAGTGCAATACCTGTTTTTCCTCCAAAAATTAGACAAGTATTTTGTTATGCATGATAATATTCTTTTTTAATTTGCTTTCTGAGCAATCAAAGTGTAGCGTATCCTTGGGCTATGCACTTTAACACCACGCCCTCATTTTTTTCAGAAGATATTTTGTTTCAATTTTAATTTCAGTTAACTGTATTGGTACATAAAGTTTTAGTTATCCAGAAACTTGGTTGCCAGATATTTCATTTGGTTTTCAAACAAGGTTGTTCAGAATTTAGTTATAGCATCAACTGAATGAAATTTGTTAAAGGAATGACTGGTAATATTCTCTTGTGGGGTTTTTTTTTTTCATTTCAAGTAAATATACTCTTAGTACCACCAACAGAATGAATTTTCTTTCTCTGAAAGCAGCCATAATGAATTTATAGGAAAAAATGTGTATGAAATCAAAATTCCTAGTTACATTTGTTAAATGGCTTAAGAAGATATTAAGTATTCTTCACTACAGTGCCTTTGCAGAAACCCAAAAATAAACTTTTATCAACGTTCCAAATTTACTGTCCTGCAGAATTCTATTAAAAAACTCAATAACTATATGTCAGTTCTTTCTGTTCTTGTTTATTTCCTTAGTTTCTGATACAGGATACAGGTAAAGGTACCTAACTGAGAGCCAGCAGGGGGAGCCAGAATATTTTATTGTTTGCACTAGTTGAGACTTCAGTTGTTTTACTCAGTGATGATGACTAATGGTGGCTCGTTTTTCCATTCTCCTAAAAATAGGTTTAGAAATGACTGGTAATGCACTATTTCTTAATAGATTGGTTATTTTCTGAATTCATACTTCAGCCTATATGAGATGTATCAGGCATAGAAGGGCACTTATGCTCTCAGTGTATAAAATGTATATGACTTCAGAAATAAGGTAAGAAAAATGTTAAAGAAAAGGAAAAAATATGCCTTTAAATGTATACCTGAGACTGAAGTTGCATGTTCTGAGGCACTGCTGGATTATTTGGAATTTCTGAATTGTAGTGGCTGAATGTCTTGGCAATGCAGTGATTTCTTCCTGTGCTACTGACCTGTCACATTTATCTCTCTCACGCACGCGTACAATTTTTTTTAGCTTGATTTAAACCGATATAAACAAGATTCAAGGAAAGATTCTTCAATGAAAGAATGGATTATGAGTTCAATGTCCATTTTCCACTAATAATGGGCACCTATATACTGTGCGGGCCGGGCGCGAGCCGGGCCCTTTTTCGTGCTGCACGCGGGCTGTGGCCAGCAGCCTGGGCACGCGGGGTTGGAGAGAGGGGCGCGACAAGCTAGAATTAGGCACAGACTCGTAGCGGTAGTTTTAAAGATTGTTTACTTACACCAGAGATGGTCGTGGTGTAGGCTGGAAAACTTGCTTGAGTTGCGGTTACAGACAAAGACAACACGAACGGTCACGTGGAGTTTGCTAGGCTCCACGGAAACAGAGCTCCGGATGCTCTGGGTGAG
>NW_005842037.1:2581921-2583022 GCF_000455745.1 Alligator sinensis | reverse complement strand
ACAAATTTGCATGCGGGTGGCGGGAACTCTTTTGCACCGTGCATTTCTCTTGCAACTTGAGCAATGCACCCTGCAAAAGAAGCTGCAAATAGGCGGGAAACTCGTCCCTGCACCGGAGTTTTCCTCCGCAGCAGAAAACTCCACCGTGCAATGAAGCTGCAACCTGGCGGGGATAATTCTGGTGCCGAAGTACACACAAAATCATACCTTTGGGTTATGACGTATACATGCAATGAGGCTGCTCCAACATGCTGAAATTATACTGCGTCAGAGCAGACTCAATTAATCAAGTCTGCTGGAGCGTGGTAATTACTGTGCTCCAGCAGAGTCCAGCGTCTTGTGTATTTGTGTTCCCACTGAAAAATGGCAGTGGGGGCACTTTAAAGCTTATTCAATGAGCTTTAGTTAAAGTACCCCTGCTGCCACTTTTCAGCGTGGGGATGCTAATACACAAGATGCTCCAGGTGCTTTAATTAGAGTGGCTCTTGGAGCTGCTCTAATGAAAGTACTACCCCCTCCCCACCCCCTTCCCCAGAGCACCTGTGTAAATGCTCAATGTCCCTCTCCTGATGATCAGGGATCCTGGTTTTCTCAGTTTAAAAATCCAAAATTCTCTCATGAAACCCACAAAATCTATGGTTTTCCGTGATTAAAGTGAAACACCACTATATATCTATATATCTATCTAGATATAGATGCACGCACACATATAGATATAAGTATCAGTTGACCACAATATTTTATTGATATATTTACAATTTTAAAGCAACTTGGAAGCCTAACAGTGCCTCAATCATTATAATAAAATAAATTCTAAATACCTATATATTTTGGCATTTGATTTTGATTTTTTTATCTTAGAAAATCAGAGTTCCCCCTGCCCCCTTCACACTCCAGGATGTGGGTCCAGCTGGGGCTGTCCACTGCTTTGTGGCACTGAGCAGCCTTGATATGCTAGTGCCCCTCACTCCCAACCCACAGTCCTGCTGGTGCCCCTCACTCCTGACCTGCTTCCCTCCCCAGCCCTCCAGTGTGTGGGGCAGGGAGTGTGTATGTGGGGCAAGGGGTGCCTGACCATAAGCAAAGCCATAGGCAACATGT
>NW_005842037.1:2576023-2581896 GCF_000455745.1 Alligator sinensis | reverse complement strand
CCCCCCCCCCCCCCCCCCCAGATTTGTGTGCCAACAGAACAGCATGGGACTGCAGCCTGGCCAGACCTGCACAGGGCAGGAGCTGCTTCTGTGGCTTGGTGGGCAGGACCCAGCACAGGAAGGTGGAGCGGGATGGCAGAACTTGTTGCTGTTGCTGCCACCACTGGGACCCCCACACCAGTCGCAGCCAGCAGCGCAAGGAGTAATGGATCAGGGGGCAGGCTGTGCTGCCCTCAACTCCTCTCACTGCCAGTCACTCATATACCTGGCTGTTTCTTTACCCCACAGCCATGGCTTGGCTGCCACGCCCTTTAGGCCACCTGTGCTGCCCCACATCCCATCTCCCCTCCAGGGTAGAGCCACACCCTGGTGCCTGAGCAGCTGGAAGTGGGAGGAGGTGAGGGCAGCACAGCCTCCCCTGGTCCATAACTCCTCATGCTGCTGGTGGCATGGCTGGTGTGGGGGTCCCAGTGGTGGTGGGGGCAGCAGCATGAGTCTTGCTACCCCACTCTGCCCTCCCGTACTGGGCCGTGCAGGCAGCTCCTGCCCTGTGCAGGTCCACCAGCCAGGTTGCAACCCTGTGCTCCTGTTGGCACACAAATCTGGGGGGGGGCACATGCTCCTCCATGCCCCCCGATGCATCATCTATGGTGCCCAACCCCACCCTGGGAGTGCATGCAGCAATGGAGAGCCAGCCCCACCCAGATGAGTTTCCTGTGTCTCCATTCCACTCACCAGCCAGGCCCTGTGGCCATGCATTCCCATCTTGGCCCTGGCTACCACATACTGCCCAAGCTGGGCAACACTCACAGCCACCAACCCTTCCCCGCTCCCTCCCTCACTGAGGGAGACTCAGTGTGGATGCACACACGCACATGTTGCCCCCTTTATCAGATCAGCCTCCTCCTGCTTTTCCCCAGCCCCAAGCAGCCTCACACAGGCTGGAATTCTGCCAGCCTGCAAGGGGAAACCTGTAGTTTTCTACATTTTTCTCCTTTAAAGGAGAAAATCCACGTTTTTCTGCAGCAAGCAGAAAACCTGGATCCCTGATGATGCTATATCTTTCTAGTATCAGGTAGTCTTACAGAATATGAAGTTGCCTTTTAACTTCTAAGAGAGTGGCAGAAGTCCCATTTGAGGCTGTAATTCTTTTAAGAGCAAGTGTGGAAGACAATCCTGAGCACATACATTACCACGAATGACACGTGCCCCTGGCAGCTTGGGGGGCATGGCAGTGCTGGTGGCGGTGGGAGCACGGTGGCGGTAAGTGGGGAGCTTCCACAGACACCGATGTGGGGGGAGGGGGGAAAGCGCTGACCAGGGGTTGGTGACCACCTGCAGACACCGCCAGCAGCATTGGTGGCGGCCAGCAGCTATTGCTGACCACCTGCAGATGCCGCCAGTGGTGTTGGCGGTGAGGAGGTGTGGGTGGCAGCAGCACCTTTTTGTAGTGGGTGCGAGTGCACCCATGTGCACCCCCTACACGTCGCCAGTGTACACTACTGTATTTGACATATGTGAGTGTATATAGTGTGCTTCCTTCCCTGAAAGCACTGTGGAAGCAGGATAGGCACCTGATGTCCCTTTCTTCCTCAAGCTTGATCATTTTTCCTGGTTACTCATCCTAATTCCATTTCCTTTGCCTACCCAGTCCCAGTTTTGGTCCCTCAGGCTTCTCATCTCAGTTTCAGTCTCCTCCTCCTGGCACCTTTTCCAACTTGTCTTCCGATTCTACTACTAGTCCTTGCAGCCTGTGTTCCTGGGTTTCTTTACCTTGCTCCCTGGTTTGTTTGCTCCATATGTCCCAGTTATTCACTAACACCACAGATATGCATCAGACTCCTCTTCTTGCATAGTTTCTTCTACAATTTGATTCCCAGTCTTCATGTCCAGCTAGTTGTTTCTCTGTTTCATCTCAGTCTAGTCCTCCGCTCTCCTCCCCCTTCCTTTTTCAGTTAGTCTCTCTCTCTAACAAACTTTGGATTACCCTGTGGAGGGTAGAGTTCAGAGAGATGGCTCAAGACTATCTGCATCACTTAAAGATCTATATCAGGGCTACTGGAGGGTACACTGGGGACTTCCAGCAAAATTTTTGTAGTGACGCCTGAGTCTTTGTACCCATTGAGTGCCATGGAAGAAGTTCTGTGTCCTATCTCAATTGGGAGGCATTATAGTAATGGGACAGCCAAGGACAGGTCACCTTGGAATGTGCATTTAAGATGATGAACTTGTGGTCTTAAACAGCAGGGAATGGCACAGAAGGGCTGTGGCATTTGCCCCCACTAGTAGATTGCGTTGGCCTATGGGCTGCAATTCTACTTCCAGCCCCAGTTTCTACATTGGTTCCAGTTATTTAGGCTTTGTGAGGGTTGAAGTCAATGTTCTTTGCTTGCCTTTCAGATAAGAGCACACCCAGTGTAATATGCCATAGGAACAATTGTGGAATTTTGCAGTGATTACAATATAGGGGGAAAGCTGTAGAAGAGAGCGTTACTATAACAAACTCATTGTAAAATCAGTGCCATTTGATTTGTATCTTTCCTTAGCTACCAGCTTCAGCCATCTTAGACTTCAGGGAATTTGAAAGCATGTTTTGTAATCAAGTTCTGTTGCAGCGAGAGCCTGGTCTCTTCCAATGAAAAGGAGGCTTCTTATACTTTTCTAACACTAGGCAGTATGTACTTTAAATTCATAATAAAAGCGTTACAGTAAGTCTCTGGCCCAGGGGTCTGTGAACAGCACTATTACACCATTACACCTTGTGCAACAGTTCATGGAGAATGTTACCAGGGGTACCTGGGTGTTGTATTTTTAATGCTTGAAAATGTAAATGAGTCTGGGAATGCTAAAACTCATCATTATTTGGGTGAAGGGAGAAATATAAGAAAAGAAACACTAAAACACAAGCTTAAAATGTATAGTAGGGGGTGTTGAAGCCAAATAAAAACAGGGACAAGCTATGCTTGGCCGGAAGATTTTGTTTTTAAACTGATTTTCCTCCACGTAGTAAGGTCCAAGTATTTCAAAATAGCTCTCTCACCTGGGGAAATGCTTCCTCTGTGAAGGGTCTTCAAGCTCTTTACAAGCTACATCCACAAGACAAGTGAAATACAGCCACCTACATGCTGAAGGGGTGGCCACTAACTGATATTTAGGCCTGGGATGCTAGTATTATTTCCCATTGTTATAAACAGGGATCCTGGTTTTCTCTGATTTAAAAAAACAACAACCAATTTTTGGTTTAAAAAAAAGTAACCCCCTATCCACATTTTCCATGATTTAAATGAAACAGTACTAATATATGGATAGATATATAGTGGTGTTTCATTTTAATCATGTAAAAATGTAGATTTGGGTTAACTTTTTTGTAACTGATAATTGGGGATTTTTTTTTTTTTAATCAGAGAAACCAGGATCCCTGGTTATAAACAGTTCATTGGGATCTTTACACAGCACAGAGCAGGTCTGATGCAATTTTTAAAGGGGTATCTAATTTTTATTTTTAATTTAAATCAGAAATCTTGAATTTCGTTACTTAAACGATTTTAAAAAAGAAAACCCTAAACCTGCTTGAAATAAAATCTGAATTGAATTCAAAATATGTTCAGGTCTAAGTAAATATGCTAAATCCTTGAGCTTTTATAAAACCTTTGGGTGGTAGGCTGCATGTTTTTCTTTATAAGGGAAGAATCCGGGAACAATGTCTAACTTTTGAAGTTAAATTTCATGAACATGACACAATAGATCACATACTGTATCAGGACTTGATCCTGCAGGGAATGGGTAACCTGTTCTATCAGGTTCAAGGGACTGGCGTCATTATAGATGTTGGGCCCTAGCGTCTGTTGCCAGGAGACCACCAGGATTATCCCCTGTTGGGCCCACATGGGGGATCTCATACTCCTATTTTATATCTTCTCCTTACCTGAGCTCTGAATTTTATATGCTCAGGTTTATGTGGAGTTTCATGTTTTTAATTAAATTCTAGTTGCCATCTTAAAGCAGCTCCTTGACATACATCATGAGCAAAAAGTTAATTAGTAAATATGCAGTATAGCATTTATCATGTTCTAATATACTATAAATGTACTAAGTGGCAAATCTACATGATTTATTGGTTATTTCCTTAGAAAATAAATAAAAAAGCGTAAAATTGAGTATTTATATCAAGGCATTCCACTTGGTGATTTAAGCATTGATGGAAATTGCCAGCATAGACTATGGTAGGGACAAGACTCTTTGTTCAAGGTGGGTCACTTGTTGGAGGCAGTTATTTGATGGAGTCTCAAACCTACTTAGTGGCCCCAGAGCTGCCTCAACCATTGCTTCTTCTGAGGTTTTTCCAGGTAAGAATTATCCACCTCTTTTTCAGAACGTCATGTATCATTGTTATCATTTTCACATGTGGATAGGATGTATACTAGGTAAAAACATTGTGTGCAGTTTGGGTTAGCAGTGATTTATATAGATTCTAAATTTTGACTTGTTTTTAAACAGTCATATTGCTAAATCTGAGGGAGGAAGTACCACAGCTGATTTCTCTGTGTGTGTTCTCTGGCCATGGCTGGGGCTAGGTGTTCTGTGCAGTCTTGGCTGGCTCATGCAGAACATTTCACTTGACTTTTTGCTGCTCAGCAGTCTGCTACTCTCCTTTCTAAAGAAACAATGTAAATTTAAGCCAACAAACTGTCC
The DNA here is from genome assembly GCF_000455745.1 of Alligator sinensis. Lineage (NCBI taxonomy): Eukaryota > Metazoa > Chordata > Crocodylia > Alligatoridae > Alligator > Alligator sinensis. The sequence goes on along the minus strand of NW_005842037.1, from coordinate 2,577,204 downwards.
AATTTATGTTAATTAGTTACAAACTAATGAAATTATGAAAGACCTGGCAACCTTCTGATACCACTTTATGCTTTAGATCTAATTTTCAGTTTGTAATTATCCACATTAAGTAAACTTTTTTTTTTTTAAGTGATTTTGAAACTGGAAAAAAAAAGGCTTTCTTTTTTGGCCTGACAGAACTAAAAAATAAAAGATGCAGAATTATTCTGTGCTTTGGTTTTATATCATGACTAAAACCTGTCCTCTGGTCTGTGTACTTTACTAGGGTGGTACTGAGCACAAAAACTGTCACAAACGACTGACAAGAATAGTCCAGAAATTCAACTTTTCATTTTGAAGTTTTACAAAATCAAAATGTTTTGTTCCAGAGTAGAATTAAACAAAAATATTCAAAATTTCTTGTAAGTAAATCTTGAAAACTTGCTTTTTGAGTTGATTAACCTGTTATTTTATAATGAAAAATGAAAAGCCATTTTGAAATGGAAAATTGAAATGTTTCCTTCCAAAAGAATCAAAGTTGAATGTTTCAATTTTATTTAGAAATCTTTACATTTTTGTTCCAAAACAAAATTTACTTAAGGGCACCACCCTTTTTTCTGCAAAACCATATTTGTTTCAATTAATTGACTATTTCTAACAGGAAAAAAAAATCAAGTGACATCAGAAAAGCCTAACTAGCTGTACTGGTGCCCTTCTTGTAAATAAATAGCTAGATCACTCTGCAGTTCATTTCTAGGATTCTCTTGGTATCTTTGCATTAGGACAAGTTGGTTGGTTGAAGGAGCTAAAGAACTAAATTTACTGTTGAACCAAATATTCTCCTCCTGCCTCTCTGGCTCCACATGATGCTTTTCCCAGCAGCTCTATATCCTGCTTCCCCATCCCTGTACAGGAGGGATCGTGTAGAGAAAAGGGGCGGGGGTGTAGCTCTCTATGTTAAGGAAAGCTACACATCCCTGCAAGCCGATATTGGTGATCAGGGTGGACAGCTGGAGACCCTCTGGGTTAAAATCCGTGGGGAACATGGCACAGGGGACACAATGGTGGGAGTCTACTACAGACCTCCCACCCAAAGTCCTGAGCTTGACCAGGAGTTTGCCCAGGAACTGGCTGAGGCCGCATGCTCCAGGACCATGGTTGTCATGGGTGACTTCAATTACCCGGACATCTCGTGGGAGGAT
>NW_005842037.1:2555470-2574361 GCF_000455745.1 Alligator sinensis | reverse complement strand
CGCTGGCTTGCATCCATAGATGCTTCTCAAGCAAATCCCAGGACATCATTCTCCCCTTGTACTCGGCCTTAGTGAGGCTGCAGCTGGAGTACTGCGTCCAGTTTTGGGCTCCACAATTCAAAAAGGATGTGGAGAAGCTTGAGAGAGTCCAGAGAAGAGCCACACGCATGATCAGAGGTCAGGGAAGCAGACCCTACGATGACAGGCTGAGAGCCCTGGGGCTCTTTAGCCTGGAAAAGTGCAGGCTCAGGGGTGATCTGATGGCCACCTACAAGTTTATCAGGGGTGACCACCAGCATCTGGGGGAACGTTTGTTCACCAGAGCGCCCCAAGGGATGACGACTAGGTCGAATGGTCATAAACTACTACAAGACCGTTTCAGGCTGGACATAAGGAAGAATTTCTTTACTGTCCGAGCCCCCAAGGTCTGGAACAGCCTACCACCGGAGGTGGTTCAAGCACCCACATTGAACACCTTCAAGAGCAAACTGGATGCTCATCTTGCTGGGATCCTATGAACCCGGCTGACTTCCTGCCCTTTGGGCAGGGGGCTGGACTCGATGATCTTCCGAGGTCCCTTCCAGCCCTAATGTCTATGAAATCTAGCCCCCCAACCTCCTACTAGCCCATTGTCTGAATTCCACTTCTCCAAATTTCTCCAGCCTTAACCCTTAGAAAGGTACCCCCTGTTTCTGCTTTTTTGTGCCATCTTAACAAATTCCATGCTCCACGTTCCTCAGCAGTGAAGACCCACATAAAACTTGCACAAAAATATAGCATGGGCTTTATATTTGGCTGTGGAAAAATTTCCTCTGCTAGAAATGATTCTGAGAGAAGGAGTAGTACAGATGTTCAGTTTGCAACCACCCTTTTACCCCGGATCCTAGTGTCTTCCTGAGACTGGGGAGATCCTGGTCTGGGGAAAGCATAGGCTATCCAACCTTCTTGTTTCTGAGACTCTGGAGTGAGAAAAGGCAGAGGGGGCAGAGCAGCTCCCTGCACTTGGATCCTGCTACCTGGTGATCCTGGTCTCGGGAAGGCACAGGCGCCTTTTCCTCTGCTCCACTCTTTATGCTCCTCTGAGGAGTTAAAGTGTACAAATGTTCATTATCTTGGGAGGAACTCCCCTGGGAACAACTTCTAACTGGTTGGAGCTGGGTTTTTTCCTCCTGGAATAGACATTTTTGATCCAGGAGAAAGACTGTGAACATTTGTATACTTGTATTTTCTACTGGGAGAATGGTAATCCGTATCAGAAGATGTGTGTGGGCACAGTATAAAATAAATGTCTGTTATTTAATAACAGGTACAATGCTTATGGTGTATCTGGATATTTAACTCAACAGAACCTTCCACCAAAATCTAGGCCCAGCTTACTGTAGAGCACTCAGGCCCTTAACCATATGCATATTTAGAGTTCTGGGATCCCTATGTAGTTGTTATTCTGGGCCTTTGAGCACCAGCTGTCATAAATATTTGCGGGGAGGGGAAGGGTAGTTGGCAGTCTTTTAGCTGCCATGGTAACACTGCAATGGTAGATTCAATTCTGTTTTATCCATTCATTTTCAATCTTAAAAATGCATGAGTGGAATTTCCATTTACGTTTTGAGCTTTTACCTTCTCCCCCCAGAAGGTTACTGGGCACTGGTACAATTGATGGCTGACTTCACATACCCCTCCCCCTACCTGCCAGCTCAGCCTTCATAAACAGGTATTGTAACTATTAACTAAGTTAAGCTAAGGCCCTTTGCTCTGCTTTATGACTTTTTGAATGTAATGCAGTAACTTTTGAAAAATGAACCTGACTAATTGCAAACTTTCAGGGATCAATGTAGACATCAGTGGGAGAAACCATAGTGATATTGGATTGAATTGGAAATCAGGATTTTATGGTTTTCCACTAAAATACAGCAACCTGGTCACTCTGGGTTGAGGCAGTGACCTTGGGATTAAGAAGAGATCATCAGCCCATTCTAGCCAGGGCTCCCAGACTTTGCTTTTGTTTCCATTCTGGGCATACCAAGCTGGGTGAGGCCTGGCCAAAATGGGAAGAGGGCTGGAAGGTTTCATAGCCATTAGGGCTGGAAGGGACCTCAGAAGATCATTGAGTCCAGGCCCCTGCCCCAGGGGCAGGAAGTCAACAGGGGTCATAAGATCCCAGAAAGATAAACATTCTATTTAGTCTATTCCAAAACTTGGGGGCTTGGACAGTAAAGAAGTTCTTCCTTATGTCCAGCCTGAAACGGTCCTGGAGGAGTTTGTGACCATTCAGTCTTGTCATCCCTTGGGGCGCTCTGGTGAACAGATGTTCCCCCAGATCCTGGTGAGCACCCCTGATAAAAACTTATAGGTGGCCACCGGATCACCCCTGAGCCTGTGATTTTCCAGGCTGAAAAGTCCCATAGTTCTCAGCCTCCCATCATAAGGTCTGTTTTCCTGATCTCTGATCATGCACGTGGCTCTCCTCTGGACTCTGAGCTGGCAAGAATGGTTACAAGGAGCTTGCAAGAATGGTACCTCCTGCTGGATGTACAGATCAGCCTATGTAATCAATGATGTAGGCAACATTCTTTCTAGTACAGTAAAAAGATTTTTGCACTGTTTCTGCTGAATGCACAAGAAATAACCAGTTTGTTGTTTTCATTGGGATCATAGCAGTGCAGCAGGTACTGTGAAAGTCCATTACTGAAAGAGTTAAATATTCCATATTCACTCATATGGAAGATGAGTGTTTTCCCCCAGTTGATATGAGGGGAACAAGGCTCTCGTTTTATAACTGCACACAATGAAATCTCACTAAATACATTGTGGGCACATCTACATGTGCATTAAGGCACTTTTTCTAATGCGCATTAAATTTAGTACCTCCAATATGAGGTACTAAAGAAATGTGTGTTAGGCTGCCTTTATGTGTATTCCTCAGTAACCAATGCACACGGTTTTTAAGTGATGCTTAAAGTGCAGTAGCCTATTTTAGTGTGCATTAGCATAATTGCACAGTTTTTTTTATATGACACTTTAATGCGCAGTAAAATAGGTTGTGTGTAAACGCACCCAGTCTTTCATTAAACTGCTGCCAAAAGCAGCATGTGCTCAGTAATGGAAACCAACCAGGAAGTTAATTCAATTCAGCAAACAGTGAGCATGACTGTAACACATGGCCCACATTGGGCAAACATGCCAATATGAACTTACTACAAGAATAGTGGAGCCCATCTGAATAAGACATAGTAGTGTCCATTAAGCTCAGTCCCCCTCACTGCTGTCTTTTTCAAATCATGGTGAGCCATGGCAGTTCACCCAGAATCCCTCTGTTGCTCCCTGTCAGCTTGGTGCATATGATGAGCGTGGCCCTGCCCTCCATGAGGTAAAGCTGAACCAGATTGCCCTGCGCCTGGTCTACATATACATTTTTGAAGCATCCCAGCACAAGTGACAAGAACACCTGGTTCCAGTCATGATTGGGCCTAACTAGCACATGGATCCTTTGTCGGGGTGTCTGGAGTACATGCACACACTGAGCAGTGCTGAGCTGTGAGGTCACCATGGTTTGAAATGCTGTTGACTCTTGGGAGGTCCAGCTCACTGAACTGGACTAATATCATGCATAGTTTGTACTACATGTAAGTAGATGCCAAAGTATAGAGGTGCACCGATACATCGGTCCAATATCAGATTTATTAAGAAAATTGACTATGTTGGAAATCGGGCTGAAGTGGCCGATAATTTGGGGCAGATTTATTGTGGTGAAAGGGGAGGGGGAAGGGAAGAGGCATCGGGGTGCAGCTCAATGCCCCCTGCGGTGAGGGAGGGAATGGGGCTGGGGTTGGAATAGGCGCTGCCCAGCCAGGGTGGGGCGGGAGTGGAACAGAAGCACAGCCCGGGCAGGGGGAGGGGGCAGATGGCTCATCTGGCGGGTAGTCCAGCGGCTCCCAGTGCTCGTCTAGGAGTGCATGGGCGGGCATGTGCCCCTGGATCTGCACAGGGTGGGGCGGGGTAGGAGGGCTGCAGCTGCAGGCTGGGGCCAGGGGCTGCAATGCACTGCACTTGGGGTGGGCAATTGCAGCATTTGGAGAGGGTTATGGGGGAGGCTACAGCAGAATTTGGGATGGCTGCAGCCTCCACTCCGTAGCCCCCCTCCCAGTGCACAGCACAATGTGGCCTCCGACCCTAGCTTACAGCTGCAGCCCACCCTGCCTCACCCCACACAGATCTGGGGGTGCATGCCCCCCCGTGCCGTCCTGGACAAGCGGCAAGAGCAGTGGTGGGAGTTGTTCACCCCTGCCCCCTGGACGAGTTACAGCTCTCTCCCATGTCCACGCCACCCCAGCTGGGCGGTGCCTGCCCCAGCCCCACTCCCTCCCTCACAGCAGGGGGTGTTAATCTGCACCCCCATGCCTCTTCCTTTCCCCCTCCCCTTTCACCACAACAGACTTACCAGCTGCACGTAGTTGTATCGGAAATCATAGATTTCATAGACATTAGGGTTGGAAAGGTCCTTGTAAGGTCATCAGGTTCAGCCCCCTTCCTGAAGGGCAGGAAGTCAGCTAGGGTCAAAGGAGGCCAGCAAGATAAGCATCCAAATGTTTGTTAAAAATGTCCAGAGTAGGTTCTTGCAGCACTTCTGGGGGGAGTCTATTCTAGGCCTTGGGGGGCTTGGACAGTAAAGAAGTTTTTCCTTATGTTCAGCCTAAAACAGTTTTTTCTGGAATTTGTGACCATTGGACCTTGTCATCCTTTGGGATGCCCTGGTGAACAAGTGTTCCCCCAGATCCTGATGCACACCCCTTATGTACTTATGGGCTGCCACCAAGTCACCCCTGAGCCTATGCTTCTCCAGGCTGAAGAGGCCCATGGCTCGCAGCCTCTCTTCATAAAGCCTGTTCTCTTGCCCTCCTATCATGCACGTGGCTCTCCTTTGGACTCTTTCAAGCTTCTCCACATCCTTCCTGAATTGTGGAGCCCAGAATTGGATGAGTACAGTGGGAGGATGACATCCTGGGTCTTGCTTGAGATGCATCAGTAGATGCAAGCCACAGTTTTGTTCGCTTTGCCAGCTGCGGTATTGCATTGGTGGCTTATGTTCATCTTATGGTTGATCATGGCCCCCAAGTCTCTTTTGGTCATGATGCTTCTGAGTGTAGCATTGCCGAGCCTATAAGCATGATGTGGGTTCCCCCCCTGCCCCCTCTCCTCAAGGTGGAGCACCTTACATTTCTCCATGTTGAATGCCATCAGGTTTTATCCGCCCACCTTGCAGACCTATCAAGGTCAGCCTGGATCATCAGCCTATCCTCAAGTGTGGATTCTCTAATCCAAAGTTTGATGTTGTCAGCTAACTTGTCCAGTCCGCTTCTGACACCAGAGTCCAGATCATTTATAAAGACATTAAAGAGTACAGGTCTGAGAATGGAGCCTTGGGGGACACCTCTTGTCACTGAGTGCCATGTTGATTCGGTTCTGTCAACTACCACTGTCTGGGTCTGACCTCGGAGCCTGTTCTCCAGCCATCAGACTGTAGTGTAGCAAGGCCGTAGTTGCCCAATTTTTCCATGAGGACATCATGGGACATAAGTGTATAACACTTGCTCGCTCCCGAGTGACCAGCTGTCATTTTGGGTAGTATTCGCTCCCGGATAATCAGTCACCGCCATTTCATAATTAACCACGCTTTTTGCCTTAACTGATAAGCTCCACCCCAGCTCCACCCCAAACCCTGGAGACAGACTGCCATATAAGGAAACAAACACGATACTAAAAGCCAGTTGGCTTACGGGGATACATACACTCGTGTTAGTCTTATAAAATAACCATGAACCCGGAAGAGAGCACTCCGGAGTCCGAGACTAAACGAGCAGGGTGGAATCTGGCCAATTCTACCCCCAGTCTTGCGAACGCCCACCGATATCCAAAACCCAGGGCGATCCCTTCGTATTCCGAATAAGCGATCTCTCCCAGGGGAGCGAACAACTGCAGTACCTGTAACCACAGTAGCTGAATACCGCTTTAAGAAAATCGAGCCTCACTACCAACGTGAGTACGAAAATAAAACTTTTCGCATTACGCTTTAAGTGCTGAGGGACTCTGCCTCTGTGTTATTACCTCCTCGTTCTCGCCCGGGGCGTTTAACCCGACATGTCCACGACATGGCGACGAGGATGGGATCCCTGAGACGAGAAAGGAAAACACACGCGGACTCCTTAGTAAAGTATTGCCCGTGGGCCAACCATCAGCGACCTCCACCCACTGATGCAGACGGCCTCTGGGCTCACATCACCTACCATCAGGTCGCAGAAAACGGAAAGTTGGGGGGCTATTTGTCCATCCAGCCGACCGACACCCTCACGCACCAACCCGGGGCGGCTAAGGAATGGGTAGTGTCCGGACTCAGTCCCGCCGCGCTAGGGTGCCTCCTGTCTTGCCCCGCTGTCCTTTATCGCCCCCCCAACGTAGTGGTGGAGGCCAAACTTAGTCAGATCAAACCAATGGGTGGGGGTATCGATCGCGCGCCCGAAAAAGAATATGCCCGGTGCATACAACACCTAAAGGCAGGAGGAGGCTGCGATTACCACCCCCCCCCCCCCCCCCCCCCGACAGGTTTCACTGTCCAGCTATCATCCCAGGAGGGGCCGAAAATGAAATACTAACTACATTAAGGGAAAACCTAGAAGCGGAGGGCAAAAACTCCTCTAAGTGGGGCGGTCAAAAGTGGGATAAAGGAAAAATGCTTAACATCTTGTTTCGCTCATTTTCCACGCTTATGAGACACGCCGCGAATCAGGCGAACCTTATACAGATGCTCATGAAGACGGCCGCCGACCACACTGCGACCGCACCCAAAGATGGCGCCGAAGCGGCAGCGCAGGGGCAGGAAGAAGAAGAGCCAGAGACCGTGAGTAACAAAGATCCACCCCCCCTCACCGCAGAAAGCGTTCCCCGCGGCATCAGCCCCTCCCCCCGAGACGGAAATACCGCCCCCCTACCCAGATGCTTTCCACCTGAACAAATACCCACTCTGTGATCGCAAAAATTTAGGCATTGCTATGGCTGCTTCCCCTGTGCGTGCCAACCCGATTGCCATCGGCAAGACAATAGTGGATCAAACGGGAAACACACAGACTACTACCACGTTTTGTACGCGCTCAAGGGGGGAACTACAAGACCTAGCAAAGGATACCAAAATTCAACCGGGCAAAACCATAGCCATTTGGCTGGGCCGATTGGTGCTAGGACATGGGTCAGAGATAGTTGACTGTGTGAGGAGTGTATGGCGCTTATGCGACAGCCCGCTTGGAGCGGGGGGGCGTGTGTGGACACTGACAAGTTATTCCGTAACCGGGACTGGCCCATACCCCTGCCGGCGGCCACCACCCCGGCACTCGCGATCCGCGCCCATGCCTGGCATGCGGACCCGCCCCTCGTGCCTACACCCACCCAACTCCTATATGCCATAGCAGGGACCAGTTATTTGACCTGGGACGCCACCTCCAGACCTGTAAACCTTATGTACGCCGAAGCACAGGGTGACTGGCCTCACTGCTATTGCAGAGACCCGGCAAAGGTCCCGGTATCCACCCCGTCTGTAGAGTCGTGCGTAGAACTATACGGAGGCCCCAATGCCCCCAACATGCACAGAAGGTTGCTGTTGCCACAACACAATGGTCGAATACGCCAGGCAAACCCCGCAAACCTCGGGACCCGGGACCACCGGAGCGATCTCCGGAAGAACGGGCCATGTTCGGGTTCCTTCTCAACAAAAGTGGCCTAACCAAGGCACAGATCCTCCATCTGGGAGACGCAGCCCAACGGGCCCTGGCAGAAAACCTGAGCTTTACGTTCCGGTCAGGGGATGTCTAAAAAGAAAAAAATGAGTAGCGGGCGCCGGGACGGGCTACACCGTCCGCGACTCCACTGATGACCGCCTGTACGCCACTTTTACCGTGAGTGCAACTTCTTCTTCGCACGCTATCCCCGTTCGGTTCCTCCTTGACACGGGCGCACAAGTTAACGTGCTACGCCCTGAAGTCCCCCACGTACGCACCTCCAAGACCTTGTTCATCAGGGGCCTTCACATGACCTCGGCCCCCACCGTGGTAAAATTTTTCATCGCACCCTACCCACTCTACACAGTTATGGGCGACCTTAACATCCTAGGCGTGCCGGCCATCAAAGCCCTAAAACTAAAGCATGCCATTTATTCGGCCCTCCCGTTAACCATTACTCCAACTACAAAGCATCAACCGCAACTGAGCGTCCCTACGGCATGGCGTTACCAACCCATCCCCACACGGCTGGCGCTACAGCCCAAAGTTGACGCACTGCTACGGGGTTTAGAACAACAAGGACGCATTCGGCCGGTCAATGCCTCGACCTACTTATCTGCGGGCTGGGGTATCCCCAAACCCAGTAGCCCAAACGATGCTCGTCTAGTTGTAGACTACCGCCAAGCTAACCGCCGGTGTGTGCCGCTCCAGCTCCCGGCCTCGCACACGATTACAGAAATAATGGACGCTGTAACAGCCGTTCAGCGCAAGGGAGAGTGGTTCGCGACCACCATCGACCTGAAAGATATGTTTTATTCTATCCCCATTAGTGACCCACAGGGGATACTTAACGTGTGTGGGGGGGAAGATGTACACCTGGGCAGTTTGCCCACAGGGGTACCGTAACACCCCTGCGCTGGCCACTGCGGCCATGGGAGAGACATTGCGCACCTTTGAGCCCCAACGCCCGCCCCACACTCACATATGGTCCTATGTCGATGACATCATCGTCCTCGGTACTGATCGCGCCAGCGTTCGGGCCACCACGGCCTGCCTCAATCAACATCTACAAGACGCGGGATGGACCATAAATACGACAAAGTCCCACTCGAGCCCACAACGGACGTCACATTCTTGGGGACTCGATTCTCCGGATCATTCCGTTGGGGAACCGCACGTGGAACAGATGTCCCTCCGTTAGACGTACACCCAAGTACCCTGAAGGATTTTCAGGCCCTGCTCAGCCGCTTAAATTGGTTTCGTAACTTTCTTACACCCGATCACCTTCCTCTCTTACAATGCTTGCAACAACAAATCCGAAAAAAGACCCAGCGTCGTTCCCCTTGGACGTCCAGAGACCAACGCAACCTCGTCGCTTTATTAGACCACATGAAAAAGGCCGCGGAACATACCAACGCAGCTGCCGGTCTCGGCCGCGGATGGTTGGCAGATGTTTTCAGCTGGTTTGGGTGGAATCCCGCCGCGTGGCTCACAAATGTATTGTCGCCCCTTATATTACTTTGTGCTCCCCTGCTAATTTTTGTGTGTTGTTTTTGTGCCGTTTTATCTTTTGTCAAGTCCCGCTTAAGCTCACTATCTGCTTTTGTATATACCCGCTTGCCGGCAAGCCCTGATTTTATTGATCCCGATCCCATTGCCCTTGAACCCCTCTCCTAGTACATCAACAAAATGTCTGACTGGTCAAGGGGGGATGTATAACACTTGCTCGCTCCCGAGTGACCAGCTGTCATTTTGGGTAGTACTCACTCCCGGATAATCAGCCGCCACCATTTCATAATTAACCACGCTTTTTGCCTTAACTGATAAGCTCCACCCCAGCTCCACCCCAAACCCTGGAGACAGACTGCCATATAAGGAAACAAACACGATACTAAAAGCCAGTTGGCTTACGGGGGTACATACACTCGTGTTAGGCTTATAAACTAACCATGAACCCGGAAGAGAGCACTCCGGAGTCCGAGACTAAACGAGCAGGGTGGAAACTGGCCAATTCTACCCCCAGTCTCGCGAACGCCCACCGATATCCAAAACCCAGGGCGATCTCTTCGTATCCCGAATAAACGATCTCTCCCAGGGGAGCGAACAACTGCAGTACCTGTAACCACAGTAGCTGAATACCGCTTTAAGAAAACCGAGCCTCACTACCAACGTGAGTACGAAAATAAAACTTTTCACATTACGCTTTAAGTGCCGAGGGACTCTGCCTCTGCGTTATTACCTCCTCATTCTCGCCCGGTGCGTTTAACCCGACGTGTCCGCGACAATAAGGTCAAAGGATTTTTGAAGTCCAAATATATGATATCAACCTATTCCCTTTTGTCCTGGTGATATGTCACCTGGTCATAGAAGCAAATGAGATTGGTCAGGCGAGACCTACCTGCAACAAACCCATGCTGGCTATCCCTCAGAATGTTGCCTTTTGTTAGCCTGCCAAGAATGGTTTCTTTGTTTTTTTTCTAAGATTTTTCCAGGGATTGAGGTCAAACTGATTGGCCTGTAAATTCCCAAATCTTTTTTCCTCCCTTTCTTGAAGATGGGCACCACATTGGCCCTCTTCCAATCTTCAGGTACTTTGCCCGAGCGCCACAAGTTCTTGAATATCCTTGTCAGTGGCTGTGCTATGATGTTTGCCAGTTCCTTTAGTACTCTTGGGTACAGTCTATCCAGGCCAGCTGATTTGCGCATGTTCAGCCCACATATCTGATTGGTATTGACTGATATGCCTCCTATCGGCTATCGGTACCGGCCCCCAAAATCTCTGTCGGTGCACTCCTACCAAAGTGCTGCTCAAAAATATGTTTATGGAGTACCTGTGCTCAAACTTGCAGCAGCTTAAAAAAAATGTTTAACATGCATCAATTCTGGATAAACCATGGGTACTATATGTAAATTGCTACAGCCATATTTAATGTCAAGGTTTCTGTTTTCAGATTTGCTTCTCCCTTTCATGTGCTCAGGAAGAGCTGGGTGTGACAGTAAGGAGAGGGGGGAAAAGAGGGGGGAAGCAGAGAACAAAGGGCTACCTGACCCTCTCTGCCAGTTTTATTTTCCCTGCTGTAGCAGTGGGAGGGAGACAAATCCAATGCAAACTTCCACTAATTATATTTTATACCTTGGAAATTTTAAACAAATTTATGACTTTTCCATATGCAGAATCTAATTGGGGGGGGATCATGTTATAATCAGGGTCATCCTCTGTTTGAGTAAATATGGTAAATAACACAAACTTCGGTCTCGTAGAAACCATCTCTTGATTCTGACAGTGTCAGACTCTGATCTTGCTCTTGCATTTAGTCAGAGCCCTGTTCCACATGCACCCCTGTTGTCACTGGAACTCTGAGGATTTGTTAGGTATGTATGGGTAAAAACAGACATCACCAAATGAAGCAGATCAGCTGTGATGGGACACTTCCTGCCATAGCTGGTCTGCTTTATTGGGCAAAATGCACATTATCTATTGTCCTGCATTGGGCCTGATGTGGGACAGTGGGCAACATGTTCCCTTTGCCCAGGGATTCCCTATGTCCTTTGCTGCCTAATAGGGCTGTATGAAACTTCAGGTGTTGATTCAATTCGGAGGAGATTTGGCCTGATTCAGTAGCCAAACCCAAATCTAATTGGTCAACCAATAAAAAGGTCTGAATCGATTCAAAGCCTCTGAATTAATTTGGAGGAAGATTCAGAGATTCGGCGATTTGGGCAGTCCCTGCTCACTGCCACAGGGAGCTGGACCCAGGCTCCATGCCACTAAGTGGGGGGGAGGGGGGCTGGAGGAGGAGGGAGGGGACCATGAGGGGACCCTCACCAGGCCCCATTCCCTGCCTGCTGCCCTGTTAATGGCTGCCCTGCCAGGGCCCAGCATCCCAGCTCTTAAAAAAAACAACAACAACCCCCTCCCCCCCCGCCCAAACCCCACACTCACTGGCTGCTGCAGCAGCTTTCAGGGCTTCTGGGGGCTTGTGGCAGAGCCCCCCCACGCAGCACGGAGCAGTGTGGGGCAGCAGGGACTGCCTGCCCACCTGGCAGGAGCTTTTTTTTTTAAAGAGCCGGGATGAATCACTGTCTCCCGAATTGGTCAAATCCAAAGCGAATACTAGCCACTTCACACAGACCTACTGCTTAGTACCTCTTTGCCAGGTATGGGCATGCTGACTCATATCTCAGGCAGAGGCACAGGTCAGTGCAGGATGGTGTGGAGGCACAGAGTGGTGCAGAATCTGAGGAATCCCCAGTGCCCCATGCCTTCACACTGGGACCCGCCTCTGCTTAAAGCATGGATCAGTGTTGGCCCTGGCAAGGAGGTGTGGGGTGGGGTGGAATGCAGAGAATTCCCAGTGCCCCATGCTGGGATCTGCACTGATCCCTGCTTCAGGCAGAGGCATGGGTCACTGCGAGTCCTGGCATGGAGATATGGGGTGTCAGAAATTGCCTAGTTCTCTGCAAATGGGGAACACTGACTTTCCCCATTTACAGAGACCCCTGCCTCCTACCCTGATTCCACAGAGCATGTGTCTGGAAGTGAGAAAAATGGGACAGGTGCACCCAGTGCTTGCAGGGCCTAATCCAGTTTGGGAATTGCTGGTGTGCGCAAGATTGGGACCCTCAAGCCTACAGAGCACCAGCTCAGGGTGGCTGTAGAGTGTCCGCAGCCCTGGGTTGCTCTCACTCTCCCACCACAAAGCAAATATTCATCTGCCGCAATAAAGTGGCACAATTCTACTATCTTTTCTGGTGGTCATTGATATGGTACAACACCTTTAGGGCTGTCTGTCTGATTGCCATTTGTGCCACTATCTAAATTTTATGGTAGCACAAATGTGAAGTGAGGTGATGTCTGTTTCTTCCCTATGAAATCTCAGTATTGATGCCTATGTGGGCATTGCTCCTATGAATCCCATATCACTAGAATATTTTGATTTTTCTTGTCTGTTCTTGCACCCTTTTGAATGTCTGTTTTAGCATAGTAAGTACAAGAAAAGAATGTTAGAGGGAATTGTGCAACTAGACTATGTGCTTCAAGTTTGTTTGGCTTTCCATGACCTTCTTGGTTGTTTGCTGTTCAGAGCCTATGAATTACGGAAGATAACTTCAGTGCTCAAGCTGTTCACCTTACTCCAGTTAACAGAATGTGCCTTCAGCCTTTTGTGAGATTGAAGAAAACTGTTGATGGGGTAAAGCTGAAAATGCCTAACCAATGATGTTGGATAAATTGGCCCTTAAGCAGTACTGATGATTTTTATTTCAGAACATAATATTCTTTATACATGGCTTGCTTAAGTTATCCTTTGAAAGAAAGATTTCCTGGATCCTGAAGATCAAAGGGAAGAAACATCTGTTTAGGATAATTAGTGCTAGAAATAGCTTAATTTATGGAGAGTCAGGAAGTGCTAGCAGCTAGCACACTACAGCTTACAAGATAGATTTAACTTTAAAAATGAATTGTTGGGAGTCTTTGTAGAAAATTTAGTTCACTCAGATCAAGGTTCATTTGTGGTATTTTTGACTAAGGCAGTCCTAGGTCTAAACTGTGGCCATACCACAGTCACTGTAGCTATGCGGAATCTGATATTGGTCATTTTTAACTGAGTTTGCTGTTGATTTACTGTGTGTCCCTGACATTGTAAGGTTAAAGGCTGAGCTTGCAGTTTGCCAGAAATATGAGGGCGGCATCAAGTTTGCATATGTGTTTCACAGAACTCCTTTTTTACACAAAAATCCATGTAAACATGTTTTATTTGTGTTAAACTGGGCACTGCTACATTTGCCAACAATGAAAACTTTTAGATGATTAGTTCTATTCCATATCTATGCTGATTAGATTAATTATCACAGGAGAGTGGACAGTGCAGGCCAACTATGCGGACACATTTTATATGGTGTGAATAGTTAACTTTCAAGAAGTTTTTAAGCTAAGAAATTAACTACAAATTATTACTGCTTATTCTAAAGTACTGACTAGAGGCCCTGACTGAGGTCTGGGTCCTATTTGCTGGACACTGGAAAAACAGATGGTAGGAAAGCGTCTGCCTCTGTTACAGTTTAAACAGGTAAAACAAAGGGTGGAAAGGAAAAATTTCCCGAAGGAAAAATTGAAACAGAAATGAAGTGACTTGTTCCAGAATGCTCAACAAGTAGACAGAGGGGTTAGGAATAAAACTTAGGTGACCTGAATCTCAGTCCAATGGCTTTTCAACCCTTTTTTATCAGAAAGTCAAGTGAAAGTGCAGTTTTCGTAAGTAAATCAAGTACTTTCTGTTTTGTACAGTTTCATCACTGTTTCAACAAATGTTGGGCGAATATGAAATGTGCAGACTGCTTTCTTGCTTATCTGTGCCATTCTTATGGCATTATTTTAGCCTTTGTTTCTCTTTGTAGACTCTCAGTATCTGTACATCTGGATTCTATTTTTTTGCTTAGCTGTATGATTTTAATAGTTGGCTTTGTTTGTTTTTAATCTTTTTGAGTGTTTTTTTTTTTTTTTTTTTTTTTACAATTATTCTCCTGATTCTCTTCAGTCAAGCAAATTTAAACATCTGTGATTTTTTTTTTTTATTCTTAGAGATGCTAAATGAAATCAGAGCAAAAAATTAAATGAAGTTGATCATTCAGAGTACATTTTGAGAATTTATTCTGAAGACAGTGTTCTTGCCAATCCATGAGGCCAGGTTGCACGCCCCCACTGGCTGGCCCACCCCACCCCAGCATGGGTTCATCAAAGGCAGGTCCTGCCTGACCAACCTGATTGCCTTTTATTGCCAAGTAATTAAATCCTTGGATGATGGTGTCGCTGTGGTCGTAGTCTTTCTAGACTTTAAGAAGGCCTTTGACATTGTCTCTCACCCCATCCTCATCAATACATTAAGCGACTGTGGCATTGATGCCTGCACAGTTGGATGGGTAAAAAATTGGCTGATGGGGTACACCCAGAGAGTAGTGGTGGATGGGTTGTAATCAACCTGGCGAGATGTGAGCAGTGGGGTACCCCAGGGCTCGGTCCTTGGGCCCGCACTGTTTAACATCTTCATCAGCGACTTGGACGAGGGGATGGAAAGCACGCTCCAAGTTTGCTGATGACACTAAGATGTGGGGCGAGGTGGACACACTTGAAGGGAGAGAGAGGCTGCAACTAGATTTAGACAGACTACAAAAGTGGGCAGATGAGAATAGGATGGGGTTCAACGTAGACAAATGCAGGGTGCTACACCTTGGATACCTTGTCATGCATCCAAAGGTGCATCTCAAACTGGTCCAGAGAGGTGATACTCCCCCTCTATGCGACTTCGGTCAAGCCGTAGTTGGAGTACTGCATCCAGTACTGGGCACCGCACTTCAAAAGGGATGTGGCCAGCCTGGAGAGGGTTCAGAGGAGGGCTACCCGCTTGGTGAGAGGGCAGCGGGACAGGCCCTATGAGGAGAGACTGAAGGACCTGAACCTGTTCAGCCTCAGCAAGAGGAGGCTGAGGGGGGACCTGGTGGCTGCCTACAAACTCACCAGGGGAGAGCACCAGCAAAGAGGTAGATCCCTTTTCTCCCCAGCACCACCTGGGGTGACGAGGAATAATGGTAATAAGCTGATGGAGAATAGGTTTAGGTTAGAGATCAGAAGGCAATATTTTACAGTTAGGGTGGCCAGAATCTGGAACCAACTTCCCAGGGAAGTGGTCCTTGCCCCTACCTTGGGCAAATTCAAGAGGAGGTTGGACGATCACCTGTCTGGGGTCTTGTGAACCCAGCATTCATTCCTGCCTGTGGCAGGGGGTCAGGCTAGATGATCTATTCAGGTCCCTCCTGACCCTAGCTACTATGAAACTACTATGAAACTATGAGGCTAATGCTTTGGAGTAAAGTTAGGATCTTTCTCAACATTACTTACTGTATCATAAATCTCCAAGTCCTACCTTTTTTCTCCTCAAGCTTTATGCAAAACGTAAGCAAGTAGTTTAAATTCAGGTATGATAGAAGCAGTAGATTATGGTTATAGAAATGCTACAGGTGTGTGTGTGTGTGTGTGTGTGTGTGTGTGTGTATATATATACACCATTGTCTAGGAATATGTTCAGTAGAAAATGTACTTCAGGATTTAATTAGTTCACCCCAATTCCAGTCCATCTTTCATAAACATGGCCATTTTTAATGCATATAGGAGTCTAATGTTTTTAAAATACTATTCCCCAGAATAAATATGCTTGGAAATAAAACATTTTTTCCCTTTAGGTACTTAGCTATAAAATTCTGCAGTTAAATGTGTAACGGTGTGTCTTGTTGAGACTAAATCTTTTTCACTATCCTTTTTCTGGAATTTGTAGCTAGCTTTCATTAAAATCCATTCATCTGTAGTGAAGTTGCAGTATTGACTTTGTTTCTCTGATTCAAGTATATGTCTCCTCTTAGGAAACACAAAAAGTTCAATTATCCACTAGTCCTCTGTTTTAGTGTAGCAATAATTCTAGGGGAATCCTATATTTCTGGTGAGTAGGAGTGCTATATGTGTTCAAAATGCTTTAATGACAAAGCCGGCAGTTCAGGCTTCAGCATTAAATTAATTTTTAATCTACTATAAATTTCACTACCACTTAGATTTTTGAACAGCCACGTGATTAAATTAACCTCATAAAAAGGAACTAAGAACCAATATTTAGTCATTCTACTGCTCAATATTAAAGTCAGAGTAACAAGATTGCAATGATTACTGTCTTTTCTTTTTCTTAACTAAAGCTAAGTAAAAATCTCTTTCTGTCTTATCTTTTGTTTCCAACTTTTTAATATATTTATTGGTCTTCAAGCTTTCACTAAGGATTGGGCACATATTAATTGTTAGAATAGGTGCAAACTTCTAATACTTAATTTGCATTAGAAATATATTAAATTGGTTACATCTAAAATTAAACTTCTGTGGCAAGGTTATGAGCTGATATTTGTTATTAATTTCAATAGATTACTATTAATTCCTTTAAGCTGAATGCTTAAAGCTGTGCTAAATCCTTGATGTGATCAATGCTGATTAATTTTTATGCTGGTTGTATTTTTACAGAGGACAATAACTGCTCAGTGCTGTCTGGTGCTGCTGAGTTGGTGCACAAGTCCAATCTGATCCCACAAATTTTGAGTACTAAATTGTATGATTAATACAATTTGTGTTGATGGCTTCCATTTTTAAAAGGACTGGGGGAAATTTCACACATTCTGGTTTCTGATGATATGTACTGTACTTGCTTGTAAATTCAGATAAAGGAAAATCAGCGGGCATCTCCCTCAAGATATTAATAATGAAACACAGTGATTAGTATTTTCAATGTCAAATGTTTCTCTCCTCCAGCATTCTGAACTTTTTTTAAATAGAAAGAGCATACACATTATTTTACTGCATAGAAGGTTAGACACAGATTATTAAATTTGCATTCTTTTATCTTACTGAATTATATAATCTTATCTAACTCTCAGTAAGACACTTGCAGAAGAGAGAAAAAGGGAATTATATTCAGGGGAAGTTTCAAAGAGAAACAGAAATGGTCAATAGTGCTGCTTCAAGAGGTGAAATGACTGCAGTGGAGTTTCTTTCAGCTACCAGTCCCAAAAATTAATTTTTTGTTGTCTGCAGTCCTTTGATACGAGGATGACAGCAAAGATTAATTAGAAAGCATCTCAAAAGAGTTAATGTCACCATGCATAAATGTTCCTGCCCCATGCCAAAGCTGTTTAAATGCAGCTTCTAAACGTGTTTCCCGGTCCAGCACAAAGGCATCCAAGAGCTTTGGCAGTTCATTTCTAATCAAAGCTCTAGATCAGGGGTAAGCAACGTTTTTTGGCCGGAGTGCCGAAAACCCCCACAATGCCTACCTTGGAAGGTGCCAGAGTGCCAACATGCAAGGGCCCTGCTTGTGCCCCTGCCCCCCAGCCCTGCTGCCCCATGCCCCCTAGCCCAGGCTCTGTGGCTATCAGCAGCTACCCAGAACCTGGACCAGCTGCAGCCAGGAGGCTGCAAACAGCTGCTGCTTCTCCACCCTGGCCCCGGCCCTAGCTGACTCCCAGACCCAGCTTTGGGAGGCAGCAGATATTGGCGATGCTCCCCACTGTGCTGTCCTCATGCACACTGTGCTCCCAGCCCTGCTGCCCTTCCCTGGGCCCTCCCGAACACAGCGTGTGTGACCCAGAGTGGCAGTGCACAGAGGGGCCGCACAGGGAAGCTGCCTGATGCTGCAGGCTTTCTGCACCCCCTGCTGTGCCCTGTCATGCTGGGTGTCACATGCTGCTCTGCAGAAGCAGTGGCAAAGGCAGCACAGTGGGGAGCATTGCCAGTACCTGCTGCCTCCCCTGAGCTCAGGGCTGGATCTGGGGCTGGGAGGCAGCTGGGGCTGGGGCCAGGAGGCAGCAGATGTTTGTAGCCTCCCAGCTGCAGCCAACCCAGGTTCTGGGTAACCGCTGGGAGCCACGGAGCCCGGGCTGTTTGCAGCAGGGCTTCCATCCTCCCAACCGGCTGCTGGGAGCACCCCAGGCTCTGTGGCTATCAGCAGCTACCTCCCCACCCCAGCCCTGGCTGTCTCCTGGCCCCGGGCTCCAGGAAGACAGCAGGTGCTGGCACTGCATCCATTGAGGCCGGAGCTGTGGGCAGCATGGGCTGGGGTCGGGGCCCAATGGCAATACGGGGCTGAGGCTGTGGGCAGCGTGGGGCTGGGGCCAGGGCTGCCCGGCAGCATGGGGCTGGGGCTGGGGCCCACGGACAACGGGGCTGGGGCTGGAGCCTGGCCATGGGCAGCGCAGGCCTTGAGCTGGGGTCAGGGCCCACTGGTAGCACGGGGCTTGGCCCTGCAGCAGAATGGGGCTGGGCTGGGGCTGCTGCCAGGCTATTGCCAGCACCGGGATGGGGCCAGCAGCGGCACCGGGCTGCAGCCCCAGCCCCGGCCCCACCTCCACCTGATGGTGCCAATGGCCCCAGCCTGGCAGTGGTGGTGGTGGGGGCTGGAGCTGGGGTTGGGGCCGGGCCTGCCGGCAGCTGGCACCACTGCTGTGGCTGGGGCCTGGGCCCGGCTGAGCCCAGCCCCAGCTGGCTGCCGGGGTGGTCAGCAGCGCCAGGAAGGGGGAGGGGCCTGAACAGGTCCCCGGCCCCGGC